>NC_083096.1:29401050-29534742 GCF_949774975.1 Lagenorhynchus albirostris | reverse complement strand
CATCGAAAGAGAAAATATGAAAGCAAAATATATATGAAAACATCTAAATTAGGTCATGATAGACATGAAAAGGGGTTACTGGGGTACAAGTTTCATATGTCAAAGAGAATGAATTCTGATTGCTGAGCTTATGAGGGTTTTTTTTTTCTTTCTCTCTTCTTTCTTTCTTCCTTCCTTTTTTCCTCCCTCCCTCCCTCCCTCCCTCCCTTCCTTCCTTCCGTGGTTTGTGTGCTTGAATTTTGAATGCAATAGTTTCAGACCACTAAGAATGCAAAAATGAGTGTATAACAAATAATTCATGTCAATATCAATAATTTATGCCTTTCAGGAAGTTACATAAGTCTGTTTATATTATATTACACACTTAGATTCAGGAAATCAATGCTCTAAAAATGTCCCATAATGACAACAAGTGAGACACAGTATAGTTCATTTTTACATGGAATTCTATATCAGCTGAGAATTTGGCCTCTGTGTATTTTGTAGGGATATCTGTTTTGAGGAAAGATAATTATGTTACAAATTTTTGTTGTTATTGTAAATAAATAAAGCACTTTCTTGTCCTTGCAAAAAACAAAAAAACAAAACAACACCAAAAAACAACCACAAAAGAAACTAAATTCAGACTTTTCATGGTGTAGATGAGGAAATTGAGCCTCAGTGTCTCCCTCATCCATTCCTTCTTTTTCTCCTTCTCTTTCCCTTTTCAGCTAGAACATCATGATCATCTTACTTTTTTTTCCAAAACCTCCCATGCATGTTCTCATTTAATCTTCACAACAGCCCCATGATGTAGATTATGGAGGATAATATTATTGCAATAACAAAGAGGAAGAAAATGAAGCACAGAAAGGTTAACTGACTTGTCTAAAGCCACACAAAAAAATTGGCTTCGGTCTTGGAGTTGAGATTTTCTCCCTCTCTATATAGCAATTTCAAATTACATTATCCTGTTACATCCCTTGGGTTCCTATAAATTATATGCAAGTTTTAGAAAAATTTGTGACCAGCCTCTGGCACACTGTATGTATATGAAGAATAACTTTGAAAAAATGGTGCAGGAAGTTTTTTATTTTTCTGTCATTTTCCTCACAAACTATCTGTGCCAGTGCTCCTAAGAGGCATTTCTATTTCAAGCCATGTGACCTAGCCTTTCTGGGCTTCAGATCTGTCATCCGTAAAATGGAAATTCAATGCTGGAAGACTAATTTCATTTCATTGTGAAATGAAATTAGTCTTTTTTATCAGACAGTCAATCTTATCAGGTAGTACAAACTAGGTTTATTCTTTTGAAGTCTGGCACAAACATACAAACCTGATTGGATATAAATCTCTTTGTTGTAGCAATGGCACAAAAAGGTATACTTTCTTTTCCTAGGTTTTAGATGCAAATGTACTTGAAAAAATTGATACTTATAGAATAATGAAACCTTATAACTCAACTATCATCTGGACCTGCCCCTTTAATTTATAGTGAGAGAAATTAGATGTAAAGAAATCTAAAGAAATGTGATTGTCTTAAATTTATAAAGCCAGTCAGTAGAAGATTCTGGTATTGATACAATCGTCTTTGCCTACAATAGTGTGTTAGTCTAAATTTCCAGTGGGCAATTCATAAACATGTTCCTTCCAGGAGCACACCCAGTTAATTCAAAGAAGAGCCATGTAGCACCATCTGGGATGCCTATAACTGTGTTCCCCCAAAGTGAATTTAAAATGAACTACTATAAATCTACAACTATTTGCTGACTTCAAAAATGTGAAAAGAATGCTCCAGGATAGGTTAAAAAATGAGTTGCCTACTGATTTTTATTTTCCTCTGCTTTTTATTTTCTCCAAATATTCTACATTGAACATGTGTTCCTTATGTAATCCTAAAAAAACAAAAAAAGTGTAGTTAAAAAGATGGATTACTTAATGCGTGGAGCAAGCCCTTGAAATAACAAAGTTAAAATAAAATTAATACTCTAAAGCATCATTAATAGTCATAAAATACTCTAAGCATGTCACAGTTACTAGACTGAAATTTAAACTACTGAAAGAGAAATTTGACATCCATGAGGCTATAGCCCATCACAAGAAAGGAGATATTTTCTCCTCTTTAAAAACATTATTTGAGGGACTTCCGGGAAGATGGCGGAAGAGTAAGACGCGGAGATCACCTTCCTCTCCACATATACACCAGAAGTACATCTACGCGTGGAACAACTCCTACGGAGCACCTACTGAACGCTGGCAGAAGACCTCAGACCTCCCAAAAGGCAAGGAACCCCCCACGTACCTGGTTAGGGCAAAAGAAAAAACTAAACAGAGACAAAAGGATAGGGACGGGTCCTGCACCAGCGGGAGAGAGCTGTGAAGGAGGAAAAGTGTCCACACACTAGGAAGCCCCTTCGCGGGTGGAGACTTCGGGAGGCGGAGTGGGGGAGCTTGGGAGCCGCGGAGGAGAACACAGCAACAGGGGTGCGGAGGGCAAAGCGGACAGATTCCAGCGCAGAGGATCGGGCCGACCGGCACTCACCAGCCGAGAGGCTTGTCTGCTCGCCCGCCGGGGCGGGCGGGACTGGGAGCTGAGGCTCCGGCTTTTGTCGGAGCGCCAGGAGAGGACTGAGGTTGGCGGCGTGAACACAGCCTGCAGGGTGTTGGTGCGCCGCGGCTGGCCGGGAGAGAGTCCGGGGAGGGGTCTGGACCTGCCGAAGAGGCAAGAGACTTTTACGTCCCTCTTTGTTTCCTGGTGCACGAGGAGAGGGGATTAAGAGCGCTGCTTGAGAGGGCTCCAGGGACGGGCGCGAGCCGCGGCTAAGATTGCGGAGCCCAGAGACGGACATGGGACGCTGAGGCCACTGCTGCCGCCGTCAGGAGGCCTGTGTGCGAGCACAGGTCACTAGCCACACGCCCTACCGGGGAGCCTGTGCAGCCCGCCACTGCCAGGGTCCCGGGATCCAGGGACGGCTCCCCCGGGAGAGCGCACGGCGCCCTCAGGCTGCAGCGTCACGCCGGCCTCTGCCGCTGCAGGCCCGCCCCGCACTCCGTGACCCTCCCTACCCCCGGGCCTGGGTGAGCCAGAGCCTCCGAATCAGCGGCTCCTTTAACCCCGTCCTGTCTGAGCAAAGAACAGACGCCCTCCGGCGACCTACACACACATGCGGGGCCAAATCCAAAGCTGAGCCCCTGGGAACTGTCAGAACAAAGAAGAGAAAGGGAAATCTCTCCCAGCAGCCTCAGAAGCAGCGGATTAAAGCTCCACAATCAACTTGATATATCCTGCATCTGTGGAATACCTGAATAGACAACGAATCATCCCAAATTAAGGAGCCCTGTGGATGAAAGGCTCTTGGTGCTGCAGCCAGGAGTCAGTGCTGTGCCTCTGAGGTGGGAGAGCCAACTTCAGGACACTGGTCCACAAGAGGCCTCCCAGCTGCACATAATATCAAACAGCAAAAATCTCCGAGAGATCTCCATCTCAACGCCAGCACCCAGCTTCACTCAACGACCAGCAAGCTACAGTGCTGGACATCCTATGCCAAACAACTAGCAAGACAGGAACACAACCCCACCCATTAGCAGAGAGGCTGCCCAAAATCATAGTAAGTCTACAGACACCCCAAAACACACCACCAGACGTGGACCTGCCCACCATAAAGACAAGATCCAGCCTCATACACCAGAACACAGGCACTAGTACCCTCCACCAGGAAGCCTACACAACCCACTGAACCAACCTTAGCCACTGGGGACAGACACAAAAAACAACAGGAACTACGAACCTTCAGCCTGCAAAAAAGGAGACCCCAAACACAGTAAGATAAGCAAAATAAAAAGACAGAAAAACACAGCAGATGAAGGAGCAAGATAAAAACCCACCAGACCTAACAAATGAAGAGGAAATAGGCAGTCTACCTGAAAAAGAATTCAGAATAATGATAGTAAGGTTGATCCGAAATCTTGGAGATAGAATGGACAATAGAATGGACAAATTGCAAGAATCAGTTAACAAGGACCTAGAAGAACTAAAGATGAAACAAGCAACGATGAACAACACAATAAATGAAATTAAAAGTACTCTAGATGGGATCAATAGCAGAATAACTGAGGCAGAAGAACGGATAAGTGACCTGGAAGATAAAATAGTGGAAATAACTACTGCAGAGCAGAAAAAAGAAAAAAGAATGAAAAGAACTGAGGACAGTCTCAGAGACCTCTGGGACAACATTAAACGCACCAACATTCGAATTATAGGGGTTCCAGAAGAAGAAGAGAAAAAGAAAGGGACTGAGAAAATATTTGAAGAGATTATAGTTGAAAACTTCCCTAATATGGGAAAAGAAATAGTTAATCAAGTCCAGGAAGCACAGAGAGTCCCATACAGGATAAATCCAAGGAGAAATACGCCAAGACACATATTAATCACACTGTCAAAAATTAAATACAAAGAAAACATATTAAAAGCAGCAAGGGAAAAACAACAAATAACACACAAGGGAATCCCCATAAGGTTAACAGCTGATCTTTCAGCAGAAACTCTGCAAGCCAGAAGGGAGTGGCAGGACATATTGAAAGTGTTGAAGGAGAAAAACCTGCAACCAAGATTACTTTACCCAGCAAGGATCTCATTCAGATTTGATGGAGAAATTAAAACCTTTACAGACAAGCAAAAGCTGAGAGAGTTCAGCACCACCAAACCAGCTCTACAACAACTGCTAAAGGAACTTCTCTAGGCAAGAAACACAAAAGAAGGAAAGGACCTACAATAATGAACCCAAAACAATTAAGAAAATGGGAATAGGAACACACATATCGATAATTACCTTAAATGTAAATGGACTAAATGCTCCCACCAAAAGACACAGATTGGCTGAATGGATACAAAAACAAGACCCATATATTTGCTGTCTACAAGAGACCCACTTCAGACCTAGAGACACATACAGACTGCAAGTAAGGGGATGGAAAAAGGTATTTCATGCAAATGGAAACCAAAAGAAAGCTGGAGTAGCAATTCTCATATCAGACAAAATAGACTTTAAAACAAAGACTATTAGAAGAGACAAAGAAGGACACTACATAATGATCAAGGGATTGATCCAAGAGGAAGATATAACAATTGTAAATATTTATGCACCCAACTTAGGTGCACCTCAATACATAAGGCAAATACTGACAACCATAAAAGGGGAAATCGACAGTAACACATTCATAGTAGGGGACTTTAACACCCCACTTTCACCAATGGACAGATCATCCAAAATGAAAATAAATAAGGAAACACAACCTTTAAATGATACATTAAACGAGATGGAGTTAATTGATATTTATAGGACATTCCATCCAAAAACAACAGAATACACATTTTTCTCAAGTGCTCATGGAACATTCTCCAGGATAGATCATATCTTGGGTCACAAATCAAGCCTTGGTAAATTTAAGAAAATTGAAATTGTATCAAGTATCTTTTCTGACCACAATGCCATGAGACTAGATATCAATTACAGGAAAAGATCTGTAAAAAATACAAACACATGGAGGCTAAACAATACACTACTTAATAATGAAGTGACCACTGAAGAAATCAAAGAGGAAATCAAAAAATACCTAGAAACAAACGACAATGGAGACACAACGACCCAAAACCTGTGGGATGCAGCAAAAGCAGTTCTAAGGGGGAAGTTTATAGCAATACAAGCCCACCTTAAGAAGCAGGAAACATCTCGAATAAACAACCTAACCTTGCACCTCAAGCAATTAGAGAAAGAAGAACAAAAAAACCCCAAAGCTAGCAGAAGGAAAGAAATCATAAAAATCAGATCAGAAATAAATGAAAAAGAAATGAAGGAAACAATAGCAAAGATCAATAAAACTAAAAGCTGGTTCTTTGAAAAGATAAACAAAATAGATAAACCACTAGCCAGACTCATCAAGAAAAAAAGGGAGAAGACTCAAATCAATAGAATTAGAAATGAAAAAGGAGAGGTAACAACTGACACTGCAGAAATAAAAGAGATCATGAGAGATTACTACAAGCAACTCTATGCCAATAAAATGGACAACCTGGAAGAAATGGACAAATTCTTGGAAATGCACAACCTGCCAAGACTGAATCAGGAAGAAATAGGAAATATGAACAGACCAATCACAAGCACTGAAATTGAAACTGTGATTAAAAATCTTCCAACAAAGAAAAGCCCAGGACCAGATGGCTTCACAGGCGAATTCTGTCAAACATTTAGAGAAGAGCTAACACCTATCCTTCTCAAACTCTTCCAAAATATAGCAGAGGGAGGAACACTCCCAAACTCCTTCTACGAGGCCACCATCACCTTGATACCAAAACCAGACAAGGATGTCACAAAGAAAGAAAACTACAGGCCAATATCACTGATGAACATAGATGCAAAAATCCTCAACAAAATACTAGCAAACAGAATCCAACAGCACATTAAAAGGATCATACACCATGATCAAGTGGGGTTTATTCCAGGAATGCAAGGATTCTTCAATATACGCAAATCTATCAATGTGATAAACCATATTAACAAACTGAAGGAGAAAAACCATATGATCATCTCAATAGATGCAGAGAAAGCTTTTGACAAAATTCAACACCCATTTATGATAAAAACCCTCCAGAAAGTAGGCATAGAGGGAACTTTCCTCAACATAATAAAGGCCATATATGACAAGCCCACAGCAAACATCATCCTCAATGGTGAAAAACTGAAAGCATTTCCACTAAGATCAGGAACAAGACAAGGTTGCCCACTCTCACCACTCTTATTCAACATAGTTTTGGAAGTTTTAGCCACAGCAATCAGAGAAGAAAAGGAAATAAAAGGAATCCAAATCGGAAAAGAAGAAGTAAAGCTGTCACTGTTTGCAGATGACATGATCCTATACATAGAGAACCCTAAAGATGCTACCAGAAAACTACTAGAGCTAATCAATGAATTTGGTAAAGTGGCAGGATACAAAATTAATGCACAGAAATCTCTGGCATTCCTATATACTAATGATGAAAAATCTGAAAGTGAAATCAAGAAAACACTCCCATTTACCATTGCAACAAAAAGAATAAAATATCTAGGAATAAACCTACCTAAGGAGACAAAAGATCTGTATGCAGAAAATTATAAGACACTGATGAAAGAAATTAAAGACGATACAAATAGATGGAGAGGTATACCATGTTCTTGGATTGGAAGAATCAACATTGTGAAAATGACTCTACTACCGAAAGCAATCTATAGATTCAATGCAATCCCTATCAAACTACCACTGGCATTTTTCACAGAACTGGAACAAAAAATTTTGCAATTTGTATGGAAACACAAAAGACCCCGAATAGCCAAAGCAATTTTGAGAACGAAAGAAGGAACTGGAGGAATCAGGCTCCCAGACTTCAGACTATACTACAAAGCTACAGTTATCAAGACGGTATGGTACTGGCACAAAAACAGAAAGATAGATCAATGGAACAGGATAGAAAGCCCAGAGATAAACCCACGCACATATGGTCACCTTATCTTTGACAAAGGAGGCAGAAATGTACAGTGGAGAAAGGACAGCCTATTCAATAAGTGGTGCTGGGAAAACTGGACAGCTACATGTAAAGGTATGAAATTAGATCACTCCCTAACACCATACACAAAAATAAGCTCAAAATGGATTAAAGACCTAACTGTAAGGCCAGAAACTATCAAACTCTTAGAGGAAAACATAGGCAGAACACTCTATGACATAAATCACAGCAAGGTCCTTTTTGACCCACCTCCTAGAGAAATGGAAATAAAAACAAGAGTAAACAAATGGGACCTAATGAAACTTAAAAGCTTTTGCGCAGCAAAGGAAACCATAAAGAAGACCAATAGACAACCCTCAGAATGGGAGAAAATATTTGCAAATGAAGCAACTGACAAAGGATTGATCTCCAAAATTTATAAGCAGCTCATGCAGCTTAATAACAAAAAAACAAACAACCCAATCCAAAAATGGGCAGAAGACCTAAATAGACATTTCTCCAAAGAAGATATACAGAGTGCCAACAAACACATGAAAGAATGCTCAACATCACTAATCATGAGAGAAATGCAAATCAAAACTACAATGAGATATCATCTCACACCAGTCAGAATGGCCATCATCAAAAAATCTAGAAACAATAAATGCTGGAGAGGGTGTGGAGAAAAGGGAACCCTCTTACACTGTTGGTGGGAATGTAAATTGATACAGCCACTGTGGAGAACAGTATGGAGGTTCCTTAAAAAGCTACAAATAGAACTACCATATGACCCAGCAATCCCACTACTGGGCATATACCCTGAGAAAACCATAATTCAAAAAGAGTCATGTACCAAAATGTTCATTGCAGCTCTATTTACAATAGCCCAGAGATGGAAACAACCTAAGTGTCCATCATCGGATGAATGGATAAAGAAGATGTGGCACATATATACAATGGAATATTACTCAGCCATAAAAAGAGACGAAATTGAGCTATTTGTAATGAGGTGGATAGACCTAGAGTCTGTCATACAGAGTGAAGTAAGTCAGAAAGAGAGAGACAAATACCGTATGCTAACACATATATATGGAATTTAAAAAAAAAATGTCATGAAAAACCTAGGGGTGAAACAGGAATAAAGACACAGACTTACTAGAGAATGGACTTGAGGTTATGGGGAGGGGGAAGGGTAAATGGTGACAAAGCGATAAAGAGGCATGGACATATATACACTACCAAACGTAAGGTAAATAGCTAGTGGGAAGCAGCCGCATAGCACAGGGAGATCAGCTCGGTGCTTTGTGACCGCCTGGAGGGGTGGGATAGGGAGGGTGGGAGGGAGGGAGACGCAAGCGGGAAGAGATATGGAAATATATGTATGTATATAACTGATTCATTTTGTTGTGAAGCTGAAGCTAACATACCATTGTAAAGCAATTAAAAAAAAAAAGAGATATGCAAACAAGTGCTGGCCATCTAGCAGAAATACCAATATAAAAATATATCTTTAAAAAATAAAAGTACAACATACTTCTGAAAAAAAAAAAACATTATTTGAAACATTTCCTTTCAAAATGTAATAACTTTAGCTGTCTCTTCGGAAGGAGTTTATCTGCTATAATGTCTCTTAAATTTTTCCTCAATAAATTTTAGTAATTTGATGTTTTTAGTGTTCCTTGGAAATTGCTTATGGTAAGCATTGTAGTATTGTGTCACTATAAGCTTAAAAATAGCAAAATGTATGATTTCCATAAGAGCAGATGTTGTACAGGATGGCACCTATCATAGATGTGACTGTAAACCACATGTATGACAGATTGCATGGCTGATGTGCCATCTGGGAAGGAAGCTAAGTGCTCAGTGGACAGTTTTGAACTTGCAAAGAGGACATTAACGTGGAAATATTAATTCCCTTTGTCATTTCACATTATTATCTGAAAATTCTCTCACACTATTATCTGAGGTTAAATTGGCTGCTAATATTGGTGTTTTTGCTGTATTTTGCACAAATAACTTACTGTACTGAAATGCATTTATAAAAGGAGGATGTGATAGGCAGAATGCTAAAAAGGTGTCCCCCACCCCAGCTACCTGCCCCAAGATTCCTGTCCCCTGGTTATCCAATCAAATATCAAAGTAATTTAGGTACTGCTGTGAAGGGACTTTGCAGATGCAATTAAGATGACTAATTAATTACCTTAAGATAGGGAGATTGTCCTGGATTATCCGGGTGGGCCCAATGTAATCACGTAAGTCCTTAAAAAGAGAAGAAGATTCTAAATGTGGAGAATTTAAGTACCATTGCTTGTGCTGAGATGCAGGGCCCCATGTAGCAGGACTGAAGAGAGGCATCTAAAAGGTAAGGGCAGTCCCATCTGACAACCAGCAAGGAAATGAGGACCTCGGGCCAAGCACCTGAACGAGCTTAGAAGCAGACTCTATCCCAAGCCTTCAGTAAAGAATGCATCTCTATTGACATCTTGATTTTGCCATGTGAGACCCATGTTGGACTTCTAACCCGTGAAACTATGAGCTAATACATGAGTGTTGTTTTAGCACACTTTGTTTGTGGTAATTTACTTCCACAGCAATAGGAAACTAATACAGAGGGGAGACTGTCAAAGATCAGAAAGAGTGTCTGTTGTTACAACCAGCAAAAAGCAAAATGTAGCTACAAGAGGAATCCAAACTTAACAGCAATGGAAGGAGGTTGCAATATTGGGAGTAGGAAGCTGGAGAAGAGGAAAGCAAGAAAAGGACTAAGGACTATGATCTATAATTATAATTACCTTTGGAAGGTTTGCTGTATTTTTTTTTTTGAAGGTGTTGGGGGTAGGAGTTTATTAATTAATTAATTTATTTATTTTTGCTGTGTTGGGTCTTCATTTCTGTGCAAGGGCTTTCTCTAGTTGTGGCAAGCGGGGGCCACTCTTCATTGCGGTGTGCGGGCCTCTCACTATCGCGGCCTCTCTTGTTGCGGAGCACAGGCTCCAGACGCGCAGGCTCAGTAGTTGTGGCTCACGGGCCTAGTTGCTCCGCGGCACGTGGGATCCTCCCAGACCAGGGCTCAAACACGTGTTCCCTGCATTAGCAGGCAGATTCTCAACCACTGCGCCACCAGGGAAGCCCCTGTATTTTTGTTTTTAAGATGAGAGAGATTCCCGCATGCTGAAAGGAAGGCGGTAGAAAGAGAGAGAAAAGAGCCAATCTCTGAAGATGAAAGGGGACGAGTTGCAAAGAATACGTAGAGGGATGAGTCTAGGAAAGGAGAAACACATCTTCCTTTAAAAGGGAGAAGGGAAGAAAGAATGAATCCAAAACCAGGTTAAGTTTTGAATAGGGTGGCAGGAAATACTAAGAAAGCTCTTGTCTGGAGACTTCTACTATCATCTGAAGTAGGAAATGAGGCCAGCTGCAGAGTAACAAGGAACACATGTTTGATAAGACTGGAGAAGGTTTGACGTTGCTTTTGTGGACAATGTAATACAAGATCACCCAGAGAAGCATGGGATGAAGGCTGGGTGGCACTGAAGACCCAGGAGGCTGGAGTTCGTGAATGATTTATGGCCCTATCCATAGGGCTGGGAGACTTTTTCTGTGGCTGATCTGCCACAGTAATTGGGGTGCAAGGAGCACAAGCAGTTGGCTTCCTTGCACCCAAGTAGGAGTTGGGTTTCCTGCCAGGCCAATGCAGTGGTAGAAAAGGATGGAGGACTGTGGAAATGTGGAATTGAAGTGACAGACCACAGATTCTAAACTGAGTAAGAAAGGAAATGAAGGGCTTCCCTGGTGGCGCAGTGGTTGAGAGTCTGCCTGCTAATGCAGGGTACACAGGTTCAAACCCTGGTCTGGGAGAATCTCACGTGCCGCGGAGCAACTAGGCCCGTGAGCCACAACTACTGAGCTTACGCGTCTGGAGCCTGTGCTCCGCAACAAGAGAGGCCGTGATAGTGAGAGGCCCACGCACCGCGATGAAGAGTGGCCCCCACTTGCCACAACTACAGAAAGCCCTCGCACAGAAACGAAGACCCAACACAACAAAAATAAATTAATTAATTAATAAACTCCTACCCCCAACATCTTCTTTAAAAAAAAAAAGAAAGAAAGGAAGTGAAGGCTGCAGGGATCTGATAAATGAGGAAGGGCAAGAGGCTGAATTTCCCTCTTAGTTCTGACTGGCCGAGGAGTCATATAAATCTTTCCCAGTGAGGTTCCACACACATCAATTTACTGCAGTACCCATCTGACTCGTCTTTTTCTTTTAGAAGAAATGTTTCCACTCCCAAGTGGACTGACAGTTTTAAAGTACTATCTCCAGAGAGAGCCTAATTTTCTCATTAGTGGTTATGGTCTTGATATAATTTATGATTTTTTTCCTCTCTTCCATGAGACCTTCTTAATCTAGGCTTTCTAATGATAATTATAGCTAATATTTTAAGAACAATTATTATATTCCAGACACAGTGCGAAATGCTCTACACATGTTACATCATTTAACCACCATTAAAAAATGCCCTCAGAAGTTTGACCTTTTATTCTGCTGATGAGAAAATTGAGACTTAAGGAGCTAAATGTATTTATCCAAGTTCTAAGTACCAATCAGTTGGAGAGTCTGAACTCAAACACTGGACTGTCTGATTCCACAGTGCATGCTCTTGCCATAAGGCCATATTGTGGGTTCAAATGATACAGGATATCAGGGAACTATATTCAATATTCTGTGATAAACCAGAATGGAAAAGAATATGAAAAAGAATATATATGTATAACTGAGTCATTTTGCTGTACAGCAGAAATTAACACAACATTGTAAATCAACTATACTTCAATAACTTTTTTTTTTAAATGATACAGAATGTTGGAGAGGGGGAAATTTTCCCCTCTAACCTCTTGAGTTCTTGTGACTGGATTAACAATAAAATTTACACAAGACAGATTAACATGAGAAAAAGAAATTTTAATTTATGCACAGGGATGTCCCACAGAAATAGGATCTAAGAAGTGGCCAAAGCGGGCAGCTTTTTGTACTTTTTAGACAAAGAAACAATAAATTTGTGAGGAATTGAGAGGACAAAGAAATTTAGGTGTGGGGTGCCCATTAGTAAAGAATATAACAGAGTTTGGGCTTGGGGTAGTAAATTAAAGAAATAACAAGGTTTGTTTATATAGGCTTCTCCCTTCTAGGCACAAATTCTCTCTCTTTGTCAATAAGGGTGTCCCTTCTACCTCTGGATGCAGGCTGGTACATCCTTTCATGTGAAAGTGAAAGGGAGTGTACCTTTCACACAAAAGCTTTATTTCCTGTTTTCAGGGAGACAGGAGGATCAGAGTGTCCCTCTTGTGTTGGCTGTTTCTTAAGTAACTTTAATTCATAATAATCGATATGCCACTGGCACACATTTTGGGTTGGCCTACTCTGGGCCCCAACAAGGTTTAAGTTGCAGATCAATGTATGTCTATTAACTGGGTAATGCATCAATCAGTGATGGCAGGAAGTTGCAGGGACAAAAGATTCCTGTCCGCTCCAACAGAGATCTATTGAAAGCTCTCTGCTTTCTCTTTTCTCAGTCCTTCAGAGGTAATTAGATACTAAATGCAGAGGTTCTGTACTCATGGAAAATTAGTGGCAATTTCTGAGAAGGTAATAAATTACTTAAGCTTTTAATTGAATACTGCTTTTGCTGGTGGGAAGAAAACTGGAAAATACAAGAGAGTCTTTGATAATCTTCATCTTCCCAAAGAATGAAATCTAATTGTAGGAAATTATTAAGGCAGCTGGTTTATGTTGTTAGGTTTGGATGGGGGAGAATGTAAAGGAGGAAGTAGTAACATTTGTAAACCAACTGATGAAAGGACATGTTAACACCTAATGCTAAGCCATCATCTAGCATCAAAATAGACAAATGTTATTAAAACAAACTGATATATAGTTGGTTTTGATTTATTTTCAATTGACTCATTTAGTCACTAGGTCCTTTATATGGAAAGTGTGGTCCCTCATGGGGAGCTTCTTAGAAATGCACACTCCCAGGCCTACGAGTCAGAGCTGCACTTTAGTAGGATCCCAGTGGTTTGCATGCACACTTGAATTTCAGAAGCTCATTCTGTTTATTCACTACCAAGCACCAACTAGTCTCAAGTTTATAAGAAATACAGTGTGTCATTAACTTCTAAGGACTTTATTTCTGCTTATTCATAGACAGCTGAAAAACAGCTATCTTATTTTTCAAATTCCTTGGAACTACATAATCTGACAATTTATTCACAAATAAAATGCACTTTTTTACTTCAAGATATCTTTTCATAGTAATTAATTTTCATGCAACACCTGGAGGATAGGATTTGGAACAGTAAAATTCCAAAATTCCCCCGAAAAAGGAATGAAAAATCTTGTTCAGGAAGATTTATGGAAAATGGGTAGGAATAGTTATTTGAGAGTGGCCAAATTCATTGTCAGGATTTTCAGCTGAGAGCCTGTCTGATGGAGGCTGATTTGATTTCCAAACAAGTGCCACCTCCTAATTGAACTATCAGTCTGAGCAAGGACACCAGCCGAGTACATCAGTTTATCTATTGGAGAGAAAAATCAATGACTGCTCAAAAATCATGCACCAGCAGCATGCGGTATGTTGAATACATTAAACTGCCTTCTGATATTTATATCAGAACCCCTTGATATTTATAAATCAAGCTGTTGATTGTTAGTCCAAATTAAGACTTCAAATTCAACCAACATTAAATCTCTTACTTTACAGCCATTTCTGAGATATTGTGCATGTTTATATGTGTTGTTTGGGATTTTAGATCTTTGGATACTTCTCCTCTGAAGAAGATTCTCTTACTTCGCAAATGGATGAAGAAAATTTGGTTTTCCTCGTTTCTAGAAAACAACGAGTTGTAATTTCAGGTGATAATTTAAATTTCCCTAACAGATTAATGTAGGTTTTAATATTTTCTCAAAAATAAATATTGGGACTATAACATTTCCATTAAACCATTTTTCATCTTATTTACTTGATCAATACTTTATAACAAGAAAGGGGAGTGACAGTTTCGAATGCAATATCAGAAGAAACTTGCAGTTGAGTTGGAAATATCATTGCTCTGAAGGACACTAAGTAAGGTATGTTAGGGAGGGAAATTCCCATTTTCCTGAAGAGGTTCAGATCTTAAGTTAAAGCTCTCTACAATGTCACCTCAATAATGCATGCTTTGGTACCAAATGGATCATATTTTTAAAAATAAATATTCTTAAAATTGAATTTTCAAGTTTTCACTTATTAGAACTCTTTCCCATGTCCTCACCCTTAATTATCTTATGGAGGTTTAACCCTACACCTCTAAAACTGTAAATTTGTGCCAATCACAGAGGAGTGTTACCTCAGATTAAGAGGTCTCCAGTTTACATATGTCATTTGTTTTAAAATTTGAAACTGGACCCCAGGAACTCATTTCCCTCTCCACTATTGACAACTTGGGTTTTCTTTCCTTTCTTCCCTACAGGGAGGAAGAAGTCCAAGGTGAGGAAAGGCAAACCCTGGAATCTGCCCCGTCCTCCAGCATTTCATAGCAAATTCTGAGACGAAAGACATAGTCTAGGTCAAATCTGGTGTTCCTTAAAAGAAAAAAAAAAAAAACCTAGTCCTTTGTGAGCAAAACCCACCCTTGTTTTTGACCCTTCCTTAGCCCAACCATAGGCCTCACCAGAGCCTAACCTCTGGGTCCCTCCATGGGAACTATCATCAAAGAACAGAAGCAAGGGAGCTATCCCTGCTTCTGTCATCACTGAGTGAAGAGTGGCCAGTGAGTAAGGGAAATATGTTGCTGGCATCCTAAATTAGAAATTTGAAAGCATCTTTATAGATAGCAGTTGGGTTCTGTAACTTGTTTATTCACTCAGCAAATAATCGTTAAGGTCTACTTTGTGGGCCAAGTAACTTTCTAAGTGCTGGGGATACAGCAATGAACAAACAATCATAAATCCCTGACGTCATGGAGTCTACATTCTAATGGGGAGGGATAGACAATAAAAAAATCAAACAAGTAAATTAAGTGCTACAGAAAAAATAATAAAGTAGGCAGCCTGTGGAGAAAAATAAAACAGGAATGTGGGAAGAAGTTGGTTTGGAGAGATTTTAAATAGGGTAGTTGGGGAAAACCTGAAGGAGATATGAGAGCGAACCACACACTTCATGCTGGAGTGGAGTGGTAGGGGGACAGTAGTAGAAGATGAGGTTAGAGAGGCAACAGTGGCATAGGCACAGATGTCCAAGGACTTGTGGACATGCTAAAGACTTCTTAGTGAGACAGAAAGCTGTGAGAAGGCTGCAGAGAGGAGAGAGGCCTGGCCTGAGTTACCCTTCAAATGTTCTGGCTTCTGTGATAAAAGTGGTCTATAGTGGGGAAGGAGTTGAAGCAGAGAGAATGATGGTGGCTTGGAATAAAATAATATTCTGTGCCTGTTTTTTCATTATTGACCCCTCCAAGGAATCTTTTGGACCTTCTTTTCTAATCTCATCCCAAATCCCCTCTCAACCTCCTTCCCCCTGACCCCTAGACATTTTAATACCTCAGATATACTGTATATCGGTCTATGTACTGTATGTATATCCGAGCTTTTGCCACAGAGAGTAAAACTCATTCACACACCACCGCCACCGCCACCCCCTGCCCAAGAACCAGTTTGTACCCCTTTGGGAGCAATAATTTCTCTGTTGAGAATGCATGAATTAGGGGGATAATACTGGAGTGTGAGATTTGTCCACTTGCTTTTCCTCTCTAAGAATTTACAATTATAAAAACTTGATTTAAATCATCCTGGGAAGAGGCCCAGTATGTGTGGCTTTATCATTCAGCACATAGGCAAAGAAACTTGAAAGTGTTTTTTTCAAAATGCATAAAGTAAAAAAAAGAAAAAAAAAGCCTTAAAAACAGTATTAAAGTAGTTTTATTCTTTTGTACTGGAAAGCCTGAGATAGTATTAGGTTTTTATTCTGTGTAAATCACATGGTGATAGTTCAAAGAAAGAGCTCCTGAGATGTGAAGATCTTAAAATAGAAATGATTCTAAAAGACATTTGGAAAACTCATTCTCTGAAATGTACACGTGGAGGTGGGATGGGGTATGATCTTACATTTTCTCTGGGAATTCATGCACCATGTTTAGTTGGAAAGCACTATAACGTCAGATTACTATCTCTAAGGATAATTAAAAAGCAATAGTTGTTCATTTTTTGGTTTTATTCCACTTTAATTTTTAAGTAACTAAAGCCTTTCTAGCAAAAAGTTGGTTGCTTCCTTTCTCTTTTTTTTAAATAAAACTAACAAGTGACTTTTAGGATCTTTACTGCTAGGAGTTGAAACGAGTGTTGTGCCATCAACAGGTAGTAGAAGACGCGATGTGATTAAGTGCATTGTCAAGATTCCTCAGTTGGATTTACTAGTAACAGCTTCTCAGAAAGGATTGATAACAGTCTTTAATAGCCAGGTAATTTGAAAGCTTGGATTCCTTCCTCCCTCCTTTCTTCCTTCCTTCCTCTCTTTTGTTTTGTCTATGCATTATGCCTATGTATCAGATGCAGCAGAAACCATAGCCATATTTCAGTTATTCCAAAAAAAAAAACAACCAAGTATTACTAAAACGAGGAGCTCGCTGAACCCCACAGCAGTTTTTGAGGTTTTGGTAACTGCATTTGACATTGTTCCTTGGGGTGTCATATTGAACCATGTGGCATCAGCATAATTAAGGATGATCCTGGATAATTTCTCAGATAACATCATAAACACTCACAAGCCAAGTGATTTTGTCATAATACTACCAAGTAATAAAAGGTCCCAACAAGAACCTTGTACTTGAAGTTAAAAACAAGGCTCAAATTCTAGCTCCTCTATTTTAACAGCCTAGATGTTAAGTAGGGAACTTAATGAGCCAACTTGTATATTTTCACGTCTCTTTTTTTCATATCTGTAAAATGAAGACAATGGGATCAGTCTCCTCTCCCTCAGAGGACTGTAGTGAATTTCAAATGAGATAATGAATGTTGGAAACATTTTAAGGCATTGCTATTATTGTCATTTCTTTCTAAATTTATGTTTTGGACTTCTATTTTCAAAATATGAGAGATTTTCATGGAATGTAAGATGATATCATCTATATCATATTTCACCATGAAAATAAATGTTTGGTGTTAAATATCAAAAAAATTGGTCCAATTATTAGTTTATTTCCAAGTAGAGGCAAGCTTTATACAAATAAAATATATTTAAAATAATCATCACATGATTAAAATTTCAACAATAATTTTCAGCCTTTCAGTGATTTCCATCATAGGCAGCCAGATCGTGTCAGAGAGGGTGGCCTGCACCCAGAGGTGCAGCAGGAGATTCTGAGCATGGGCGTGGAGACTGGCTTTGCCTCCACACTGCCAGCTGTGCATGTTACTTTTTATATCCAGGCCCCAGTTCCTCCTCATCCAAACCAGAGAATATCCCTCCCTACGTAGTTGTGCTGTTTACATAAGTTAATCAACATAAAGCACTTAACATCATTGTAAGCACTTAGTAAATGTTGGCAATTACAATTATGAACAAATAATGTGAAAATAAAAATGGATTTGCCTCATTGAAGTGTGAAAACCTTCCTTGATCACTCTTTTCTCGATGCATTAATTCCCTTCTCATTTTTTACCTTTATTTCCTCAAAAATAGAACTAACATGGTATCTAAAGAAAAACAGTGAGGAGGAAAATTATGATCTTCATAATGAAATAGTTCAGGATTATGTGAAATAAGTGAGAGGGCATTATCATATTTCCAGATATGTCTCTCTCTCTCTCTCTCTCTCTCTCCCTCTCTCTCCCTCACACTCACACACACACTCACTCACACATGCTTATAGGCGGACACATGTGTACTCACGAACATGCAGATGCTCACCACCTGTTTCTATTTAAAGATTTGGTACTCCAGGAATAAATAGTATTTTGAATGCTGCATGCCTTAAAAATAGGATGGTACATTCTGTGAGAAAAGTAATTTGGCAGGGTAGGTCACAGGAATAATTTATTAAAAGATAGCCGTTAATAATGCAAAATATCTTACACCCACAGTTTAGGCTCTATCTGAGGTAGAATAAATACATTTAAGGATTTTCATGGTGCTCGCTGGAGGGCTTGGTGATGTAGACTGTAAATGTCATTAATGAAAGTTCCTACAAAAAGGCTAGATTTAGAAAATTCAGAAGATATATAAGGATTATAAAAATTTTAGAGCAGATAAGAGAATTTTAAACAAGTGACTTCCACTAAAGATAGAGATAGAGAAATAGAGGAGGAATTTCTTTGAGCCCTTTATTTTTTCCATCTAGAAAAAAGTCCCGGTTGGAAAAGCATTTTTGAACTCTTCAGATGAAAGACAGTCTGTGATGACCAGAACTAGCAGTTTTAGTAATCTCGATTTACTTTTTCTCCTTTTCACATGAGCCATCCTTCTGGGCAGCCATTTTCTAGACTTTCCCCAAGACCATTAGAGCATGCAAAAGAAACTAGGTCATTAATATATTTCAGACACTAACCTTTACCTTGGGAGCATTTAACATGCTTTAAGGGTATAAGAGGCTGCTCAAGTAATACATACTAGCTCTGCTTGGATAAATCTATGATTCTCAGCCAGCATAGTACTTAGGATATGATATTCATTCAATACATATTTATTGAATAAAAGAGAAAGCCCACTGGATAGAATGTTCTTAAATCTCAGTAACTTGAGAGATAACTCAAATGAAAAGTTTTTTTTTTCTGTATCAATCTATATCCATATTGACCTGTTTACCGTTCTTGCCATTGCTGTTAGTATTATTTTGCAGTCCCAATTTCTGTTATCAAAGGTTGCTCTGAATAGCTAAAGAATGTGAGGCAGTTTGCAAATAGAAGGAACAAATAACTAATAAAGTTTAAGCCTAAGAGCATAGTGACCAGGCTTAAAGACAAGCCACGGAAACATAAACTTGCCCAAAGCAAACAGTGCATTATTTTACAGAGCTAGATTACAGCTAGATTTTTCAGAGGCAGAAGGAACAAGGAGACTAACAGAAGGTAGAAATGACAAGTGAGGTTAACCAAGGAGGTACCGTGTTGCTTTAGAGCCAGCATTTTCATCTTTAATTGTAGTGCCAGCTGGGGATCATTATTCTCTTCCTTTTTCTTATAGATGAGAGTTCAGACCAGCACCAATGTTACAGTAAGTACTTTAAAAAAATTCCTAATTAAGTTAAACTGATTGATGATGGTTCCTCCATAACTAATCAAAATCTCAATGAAGAGCCTGAATACACTCTGAGAATAAGAGGTTCTCATAGACTGTAGCTTTATCTTTATTGACTAGGATCCAAACTAAAGCTTGAGCAACAGCAAAGAGGACACAGACCTTGCTTTCTTAGTTAATTTGATGGTAGAGAATTGCTTGGAAGCTGACTATTCCTTGGAAGCTTCAATTTAAAATCTTCGCCTGTTTTTCTAAGTGCTCACTATTGAGGAAAGTGAAAGACAGACAAAACCCATGTTGTGAGAACAAGGAAATAGCCAGTGAAAATTATTTGAAAACATTTTATTCTAAACTTGAAAACAGCATTAAAAAGCTTGAGTGCAATATTGTAATTTATTTAATCCATATTGCTGACTGGAACAGTAATCTTGTGGCAGATATTGTAAAGCTATGGTGAATTGCTCTCAGAATCCCACCGTGGCTTTATGAGAGATAGAGAAGGATTGACTTTCACCCTGCTTGTATGCACTGAAATGCACTGAGGGTGCCAAGCAGAGGAGTCTCTGAGCCTCCATTTCTTAAACTTTCTTAAAATTCCTAACGGGTTTTACAGAAGGTTCAAGGGCATGCCTGAAACACAGGCAGCAGTTTCTGGCACAGAAGACACTCACGAGTGGGAGCCATTGTTCTCGTAAAGTAGTGTGTTGTCAGAGATATTATGGATCCTAGCCATGCCAATCTTGTGACTTTAGGAAAGCACAAGGCAGACTCACTGACCTCAACTTGATCACTGACCAGATGACCACCAAGGTCTTTTCCAGCTAAAAAATTTAAGCATGAGGACAGGGCCAGAAAACTCACTTAATCGGTGCCCTAAATCTAGTCCCACTGAGCTCCTGTGCAGAAGTGTTCTCATGTAAAAGAACAGTGCATAAAGATGACTGCTTGGTCAGTGGCTGTGTGCTTCCAGAGAGCTGTGCCAGGCTCTAGCTGTGTCATTCTCCAGATGATGGTTCTGAGAAACTCAGGCTGAGGGTGAAAGGGAAAAAGATGGAAGCTTCTTCTCAGGACATTGAAGAAGAGACCTTGTGTGGCTCCTCTGCAAATAAGGGGGCAAAATGGGGCTTTTAATGTAAGTAATCTGCTCTTTTAGTAGCCACCATTGTGTGATAAAACAAAACACAATATACTCCAAAACACAACATGCCAATCCTATGCTTTTCTATCAGGATACCTCCTGGATTACAGGTTGTGATTACCTCTCTCAGCTGAAACGAATTGTTGCTACTACTGAAAGGACCATTATTGTCTGGGATCATAAAGCTCAAGGGAGCAGCCAGGTACTGTGCCAAGAGATACTCAAAGAAATTGGATTGTCTTTTCCATACTGGGAGGAAATGAGCAACACACTTTCTCTATTGAACATCAGTTTCCTCATATATAAAATGAGGGAGTTTAACTAAGATAATCAAGTCCAGCATCAATATTCTGTGAGTCTTAATTAAAAGGGAACATTCTTTCCATTTAGTGTATGTTTAATTTGTTTTGTTTTTGAGAGAGAATGATTAGTTCCTTTCTTCTTTTATACCTTTCTCTGAATCCACGTATTATCTTTTTGGTTATACTCATGTTAACCAGTTCAAAGCCTTTCTCTTCAGTCCAGCTTCATTTGGCAAGAAAACTACTAAAATCAAATGCATAATCCTGGCAAAAAATCGAATGGGCAGATGTTAATGTTAATCTCCTCAGTTAGTGATATGTCACCACTTAACCAATTTACAATATTTATTGAGCATCTGTAGACATATAGAAGTAATGAACATGTTCCCTACACTCAAACAAAACTCAGTCTTGAAGATTCTCACAAACAAACATAATATATAATATAATGGTATAGCAAAAAAGTAAAGTAAAAAAGAACAGGTACTCAGGGAGAGGAGCAATCACTAAGCATTGGGGTTATTATAAAAACGTCCTCAGGAAGCAGGCTGACTTTGAAGGACATGTAGGATTAACAAATAATTTAACCTTCCTCTGTGCCATACTAGTCTCAGTAAAATAGTAAACTTCCTATTCTTGTCTACAATATTGGCCAACTAATTATACCAAGATGATTTTAAAGAAGGCAGCTGTTTGCTTAATGTATTTTATTATGTGATGTGTCACTATCTCATGTCGTATAGTTTGATTGCAACTTCTTTTCCTTCCCGCTCTCTCCTGTTTTCACTCTTGCTTTTCAATCTCATAGAAGCCTCCAGTTCATTGAAAGCATCTTCTTCCACTCTTCAGTACCCCTGCTTCTTCCCTCTTTCCCTTCTCACATTACCTCCTGGATGGATCATCTCTTAAATCTCTGTCCTTCAAAACTTGAATCTCGGATAGATGCTATAGCCCTTCTTTGCTCCTTTGCAGTGACTAAGCACTGCTAGAGAAAAACTCAGAGCCACACTATTTGTCATCACTACAAATTCAGGGTCTGCAGACTCACCTGAGCACTCAGGGGCATTTATCAATCTCTTTCTGATTCTTGCCAACTCACTTTCCCACTCCTGGCAAGTATTCCAAATTCCATTATTCTTCTCAAGCCCTTTCCCTTTCGACAGGTGAACTTCTTCCTGTTTCTGAGAATACTGAGTCTGAAAGGCTTGTCCTCTTTCAAATTCCAGCCCTCCACCTACAGCTTTAACTAACAATACAACACTACTTCCTTTCTTTCTTCCTTCCTCTCTCTAAAGACAAAATATCTGACACTCCCTGTATCTGACACCCCCCCATCCCCTCCTGCCTTGTCCAGGACAAGACTCCATAGCCTTTTCCCTTTCTATCTTTTTTGACATTAATCTCTTCTCCTAGGATCCTTCTTTTCAACCTCTTCTGAATCTTCCTCTCAACCAATTCAGGTCCCAGATCCAAGGTCACCTTCCCTGACCATGGGACCCAAAATGACCTCTTAAGTCACTCTTTATCACAGCGCTCTGGCTTATGTTTTTAAGTGCACATCCCATTATCTGGAATTATCTGTTTAATTCATCTGTCTCCCCCGATTAGGACAGTAGCTCCACAAAGTCAGAAATTTTTGTTCATCACCATAAGCCCATGCCTAGAATGGTTCTTGCCATGTTGCAGGTGCTCAATAAATATTTGTTGAAAGACTGAATGAACCTCTAAATATGCTCAAGTCTCACTCATTCTATAGGAAACAAAACAAATTTAAAAATTTTTAAATACTTTTTTCTTCTCCTTAGGTAGAAATTAAGCTCCAGGAAAACAATGGCCATATAGCTTAGTGAACCCAGTTCAATAGTACAGAGTCAGCTTGATAAATGCTTGCTGAATATTTTTGGATAAATGTAGACGTTAGGATATTTTTCTCCTTGTAAAGTAATTGGGACTTTGATATTAGATTTTCCTATTTACCATCCATTTTAATTTCAATGGTCTTTTAACACCTGAACTTTTTAATGCTTCCTGTTAATATTGCCTTACGAATTCAAGAAAGGAATGTTCACAGTAATACATCAGAAAATCTCATTATTTATTGAGCTAGAGACAGGTACTTCACACTTTTTCCCCACAAAACACCCAAAAGCACAATGTTGGGCTCAAAGTGAGAAGTTCATTCGTTAACTTCTACTTAGTTAACTTTGTTTCTTTCAAGTTCCTTTAACAGTGGGAATATCTAAAATGAGAAACATCAGAAAGTAAAATCTTATCAAATAATAAGAGCAATATTTAAATTTAATATTTAGATATTTAGAGCAACACGATAACTTATTAAAAGTGTTCTTCTGTTTCTAGGAAAACTATTTTGTCATAAAACCTATGGATCATTGCCTCCTCTGTGTGTGTGTAGTGTCTCTGCCTGACCAGCTCTGCCAAGATGACATCCTCTTGGGGGACGACGGTGGTTTTGTGAACAAATTCACAGTAAATAGTGATGACTTTGGACTCAAGCAGGCAAAATCCAAAAAAAAATTACAATATCAGGTGTTAGACTCAAAGAACTTTAAAAGGTAAGGGTATTACGGGAATAATCCAATTGTTTTACTATAGACATTGTTCAAGTATTTATGTAGTGAAAATAATATGCCAGACCCCATGGTAGAGATTTTAAATACAAAGCTGAAAAAGAAATGTTTTTTACCTCAAGGAACTTCTGGTATAATAGGGAAGACAGACAGGAAAATTAGCAACTGAAATTCCTATTTTAAGTGCTACTGACAATGAAAATCTATAGGTACTTGAATGAATTCAGTGAAAAATTAAATCATGAATAAAATATAAAAGACATACATGGCTGTTTACTAGTACTTAAATATGGAAGACAATTCTAAACATAAAAGCAATGGATACAGAATTCAAAGAAAAAGTTTGATAGATTTGACTATACACATCAAAAGATAACATTTGAAAGTAAATAACAAACTGGGATAAATATATATAACAAATATGACAGACAGTTGGTTAATAATCTTTAATAGGTTTTAGAATTCAATTAAAAAACAATAATTTCTCAAGATAAAAACTGACAAAGACGATGAACAGTTAATTCACCCACATGCCCACACAGCAGTCAATAAACATTTCAAACTGATCATCAGGCAAGAATGCTAAGAACAGTTTCCAACTGATGAGGTTATGGGTGATTTCTATTGTCTGCTTTATAATTGTAGTGTTTTTGAAGTTTTTAGAGTAAGGCATATATTACTTTTATTAGCAGAAATACAAGTTTTATACTAAATACAACCTTTTTATTAATCAAAGAAGTACAACTTATAATCATATACAACTTCTCACATAAAATTAGAACAGATTAAAAATGAGTATGATGTTGTGAGATGGGCATTCTCGCATACTGCTGGTGGTGGAAGTATGAGTTGAATCCCTTCTGGAAAGCAATTTGGGCAGATGCATCAGGTGTCTTAATAAACATTTATACATTGAGACCTGTGATCTACATGTGTTTAAAAATATAAGTATGATTATCACAGCATTATTTCTAATAATAAAATATCTAGTGTCCAACAATAGGGGAATGATTAACTTAAATAAGTAATCATTTAAATAAATAATTCAGGTATTATATAAATGTGTGATATAATATAAATTCTACAAATATAATTACATATTTTATAAATATGTCCATACATGTGTAATACATTTATATGTAAATTTCATTTTTTGTCAGAGTCCTAAAAAATATTTAAGGCATTAAGGGCATTCAGTAAATCATAGTATAACCATATTAGAGAATGCCATACATCTCCATTAAATTATATTTTGAAAGATATTTAATAATATGGAAAATGTTCATAATATAATATTAAGTAAAAAACTTCTTATTTTTTTATGTACATTGAATCCAGTTTTATTTATGTATACGTGTCAGTATGTATATGTGTCCATTTGTATGTCTGCGTATTTCTACTTAGAAAGAAAAATATTGAATGTAAATATCCCAAAATGTTAATGATGATTCTCTTTGGAACTTCAGAGAAGTGATTTTTCTTTTCTTCTCTATGGTTTTCTACTTCCTAAATTTTGTACAAACAAAATTTTCCTTTTAGAATAAGAAAAAAACTTTGAAAAATACAGGATTATATTTTGTTATTAATATAGCAAATATTTTATTCCAGAGATAGAATATGTAATTCAAAGCTCATTACATCTATTGCTACAACGGAATTAAGACTAGCCCATTGCTGAAACCCTAAGAATGACACAATGTTTATCTGGCTCCATTTTCCATCCTTCATATATTAGCAGTATTACTTAGTTCCACCAAAGTATTAAACTCTGATGCGGGAGTTTCCCAGTATGTGATGTGCTGCTCTATTTACTATCAAGCACTTTATTCCAATTATGATAGGCTCTTAGAATAGATGCTGAGACATGAATCTTCTCTTTACTGAGATGTGCATCACATGTCAGAAAATTCCATGGCCTGTTTTCCATCTCTGCTTCCATTAGACAGATATATTAGAAATGAGATTGGGGGAATTTGAGGAATGTGAGTACAGTTAAATGAATGCTAATTCATACTGGTTCTTTTGTAGATGATTTAATCATGCAGCTGATCATTATATACATGACAAATTATTTGAGACTAAAGTGTATATATATATATATATATATAAGCCGAGTGTTGAAGCAAAACATTGTAGAAATTAAAGAAAGAATTAGCCAGTATCCAGAGTTCAAAATTTAACACAATCTGGCATGGAAAAAAGAAATCTCCCCCGACTCCCACTCTGTTTAATCCAATATTGTCAAACTTTCCTGCCTTGAGTTATAAATATGTCTATTTCTCAACTACAATCTAAGGAACTTGGTGATAAGGATTTTACCTTAATCATCTTTATGTCCTTGGTACCTGGGATACAATAAGTGCTCAATAAGTGTTTGTGGACGAGGAAACAAATACACTATAAAATATGAGTAAATAAAATACCATGAAGATGGCTTCTTCCAGGTTAAGACAAGAAGAATTTTATGGCAGTTTTGGCCTCTAGTGCTAAACCTCTCCCTCAAATGTCCTGTGTACTGATGAGCAAGCCTTTGACAAAGACTTTGAAGGCTGTCCTAGCCTCAGCTTTACCAGTGATCTGGGTTAGAAATTTCCTAGTTCTTCAGTTTTGAATGTATTCATGGGAAATATGAAAATGAATTGACTCATACAAGATAAAAAACAATATAAAACACAGTCCTCCATTTGCATGATCAGAATTTTTTCAGTAGGGTAAGGATGATCATGTCAATATTGGATTGGGTTTCTTCTAGATTATTCCTCTAATTCTGAATCTATAGCTCAAAATCTGATGATAAACTTTTATTTTTTCATTTAAAATATGATGACGATCATATAGTTAAACAATTGAAAGTATAATGCATAGGATAGTGTTACACATGTAGGCTTTACCACAGCTCAGAGCTGTGATTTGGTTAAAGTAAAAGTGAAATACCAAAGAGAAACTCAACATGATGTGTTTGTGAGTCTAACATAACCCCCTTTTTTTCTTGTAATTCTCAGTGTTAAAAGGAAGCTACATAATGACTGGGTTATGAAAATTAGATACATTTCAGCCCTAAATTGCTTTGGATCCTGCTCTGCAGACAGTGTTCATTCATTAGTTTTGGAATCCTTGAAGAGACTTGAGGATAATTTGTAAGTACAATTGTTTATATGCATAAACATTCTGTGACTTTCAGGTGTTTTCCTGAAACCCATGGCAGCCTTGAAGCTTTTAAACTGGTTTTTAGACATCTCAGATGTTAAGTATTCCATTTGTTCAACAAGATTAATTAGATTTTCAGGAGGAAGTTGAAGTTACTCATGCAAATCTGAACATGATGTGTCCTCCTAGAAGCAGTTTTGCTCCTTTGTTTTTTATTGCTATATTCTATTAAAGTAAATCAATATTGGTGTAGCTATATTTTCCAAATAGTGTTCTATTGGTAAAACTTTATACTTTAAAAATCATTCTTACAGGTCAATTGACTAGTCAATAGCCTGTGAGTATCTGTAGAACAACCATCATGTTCCATGTGTAATAAATACACCAAATGGCTTTCTTATAGACAGATGAGTTTGAATAGTGTGTAGTCTTATTTTCTACCTAGTTAAATATTTATTAATAGTTATACTGATATATAGCAAGGGTATACGAATATATAGTAACTATAAAACAGCTGTTATATTTTTTTTAAGAGAGATACATTCTACAGCATGGATAAACCTCAAAAACATTATGCTAAGTGACAGAAGCCAGACACAAAACACTGCATATTGAATAATCCCATTTGTAGGAAATGCCCAGAAAAGAAAAGTTTATAGAAATAGAAAGTAGATTAGTGGATGCCTGGGGCTGGTGATGGCAGCAAGGACCCCAAGTTGGCACAAGGGAGCTAAAGGGAAGCTTTAGGGTCCTTGCTTTAGGGAACTTGGTGTCCTTGCTTTAGGGAAGGCTAAAGAAGAAGGAAATCACATGATCACATCAACAGATGCAGAAAAAGCACTTGACAAAATCCAGCACCCATTCCTGATAAAAACTCTCAATCTAGACACAGACATTATACCAGTTACAGGAAAACAACTCAAAATGGATCATAGACCCAAAGATAAAATACAAAGCTGTAAAACTGGAAGAAAATATGATATTGGGTTTGGCAATGACTTTTAAGATACCACTCCATGAGAGAAATCATTGATAAACTGGACTTCGTTCAAATTAAAAACTCTGCTCTGAAAAAGACACTGTCAAGAGAACAAAAAGACAAGCCATAGACTAGGAGAAAATATTTGCAAAACACATATCTGATAAAGGGCAGTCATTGAAAATATACAAACAACTCTTAAAACTCAACACTAAAACAACCTGATTAAAAAAATGGGCAAAAGATCTGAGCAGACACATCACCAAAGAAGGTATACAGATGGCAATAAGTATATGAAAAGATGTTTCACATTCTACATCATTAGAGATGTGGAAACTAAAATCACAATGAGATATCATTACACACCTACTAGAATGTCCAAAATCCAAAACACTGACAACCTCAAATGCTGACAAGAATGTGGAACAATAGGAACTCTCATTCAGTGCTGGTGGGAATGCAAAGTGGGTACAGCCACCTTGGAAGACAGTTTGGCGGTTTCTCACAAAACTAAACATACTTGCCATATGATCCAGCACTAAAAAGCACTAAAAGCACTAAAAAGAAATAAGCTATCCATGAAAAGACATGGAGGAACCTTAAATGCATATTACGAAGTAAAAGAAGCCAATCTGAAAAGGTTACATACTGCATGGTTCTAACTGTATGACATTCTGGAAAAGGCAAAACTGTGGATAGGCAATTAAAAATCAGTGATTGCTGGGATGCGGGGGGAGGGAGGGTTGAATAGACAGGGCACAGAGGATTTTTAGGGCCTTGAAAATACTCTGTATGATACTATAATGGTGGACACATGTCATTATACATTTGTCCAAACCCACAGAATGTACAGCACCAAGAGTGAACCCTAATGTAAACTGTGGACTTTGTGCGATTATTATGTGTCAATGTGTAGATTCATCAATTCTAACAAATGTACCACTCTGGTGAGAGATGTAGATAATGGGGGAAGTTATGCATATGTGGGAGGGCAGGAGCATACGGAAAATCTCTGTAATTTCCACTCAATTTTTCTGTGAACCTAAAACTGCTTTTAAAAAATTGTCTATTAAAAAAATGCACTGAGCCACAAATTAGAATCCGATTTGCTGCAACAAGAAGCGAAAGATCTTCTTTAAACTTTGTTTTAAGGATGAAACTGGAGGGCATTATGCTAAGTGAAATAAACCAGACAGAGAAAGACAAATACTGCATGGTATCACTTATATGTGAAATCCAAAAAAAAGTAGAACTCATAGAAACAAAGTGTAGAACAGTCATCACCAGGGAAAGGGTTCCCTTTCCATAGGGAAAGGTTCATAAAAGTTTGGTAAACTTTCATATAGGTTTTTATAAAACCTATAAAATGTCTGAGGATCTAATGTAAAACGTAGTGACTATAGTTAACACTGTATTGTATAATTGAAATTTGCTAAGAAAGTAGAATGTAAATGTTCACACCAAAAAAAAAAAATAAACATGTGAGATGATGAATGTGTTGATTAAGGGGCATCCTTTCACAATGTGTATATATATCAACTCATGTTATACAGTTTCAACATCTTACGATTATATATCAAAACTGAAAAAATGGGATAAAATACAACAAAACACTATGGGTAAAAACTTAAAACTGCAAAACCCTTACCTAGTGATTCAATTCCATTCTTAAAACTTACTTTCTCAATTGTAATCATTTTCTTCTGAATTTGTTTTTCTGTTTAAAGAATCAGTGAGTTGAAATGAGACAGTGTCTTGCTTTCTTTTTCTCTTTGCATTTAGGGTACAACTTTAAAAAGTTCTGGGAAAAATGGTAGAGAGACAAATATGACCCCCTAACAAAACACAAGTGATAGATACCTCCTAGGTCCTCTTGAAGTTTTAGTGAAATTCACAAAAAAATGGAAAACAAAAGATAGCCTTTGCACATACAGAGCTAGAATTTCTTTAAATTCCAAGGCTTTTAATTTAAGCAATGGAATAACAGAAATTTAATGAAAGATGAGAATATCACAGTCAGTCAGATGACTGACTACCTTAAGTTTTCCTGGAAGCTGTAGTCTTCAGGAAAAACACATATTTCCCCTTACGTAGAAAAAGGTGAAAATGTTTATCTTGGTGTAAAACATATTACAGTGAGAGATGATTTAAAAATTTTCTTCAGTACCTTAAAAACAATTTCATTTCTTGACACCACATCTGACACCACAAATATCATTTCTATGTTTTTGTGACATAATTAACTAGCTAGTGATTATACTCTGGCATTTTAAAGGAATACATTTCTGAAACATTTAATTAAGAACTAGATGCCACCTTATTTCCAATTTGATTTTATACTATGTTGGCAATTCATGATACAGTCATAATCATAAGGAAACATTGTGAAAACATATACAAATATAATATGTCCTCGTGGTGGTATAGAAAAAATATATTCTGCTTCAACATCCAGAGAAAGGATTTTTATTTGCAAGATATACAAACCTACAACCATGACTTCCACAGAACAAATACTACCAGTACACTTACCAGGGTAATTCTAACAGTTTATATGGCAACCAGAAAGCTGTATAAGGTAACGTAGTTCAGCCATTAATCCAGAACTGTATCAATTATTCAACAAATATTTACTAAGTCAGAATGTGTTAAGAACTGTGGACAATACAAATATGTTTAAGTCGTGGCCCCTGTCTTAAAATGCTTAAAATCTAAGTGGGAAGACAAGAAATATAGACATAAAATCAGCAGTATGGTGCAGCCAGCTCATGTCTGGAATTTGGCCGACTTATTGTTAAACTCTGCCATGATTAAAATAAGCTCACAAATCAATTATATTGAAAACAAAGGCAGTAAATACTCAAAACTCATTACTTCTTATATATTTACTACATTTTACTATTACCTATGTTCTTGAGGGTTTTATGTCCTGAAGAACACAGTGCTATATAATGGTGTGCAACTCTGTATCTTTTCCTAACTCCACGTTAAGAGATGTCCCTTTGCTGGTTTGAAATCAGCCATGAGAGAAATATTTGTACCATGGAAAACAGCAAATGTTGTAAAGCAATGGCACACTACCATCTCTACTTTTCTGTCCCCAGCTCAATGAATGTTAAACGTTTATCAGCACACTACTACTTAGGATAATTTGCATTGCAAAGAAGAGCAAGTTAAAGGCCAGTTGACTGGTTTAGGATTATAGACATAATAGGAGTTCAGAAAGGGAAGTGCTAAATAATGGTCCTCCAGCAAGCCCATAGAGATAAGAACCAGAAGTCTTATATAGGAGACTATGTAAAGTAACTTGCCAGTGATTTCATTACACAAGAAAGTTTAAAGCAAACACAATAAACGTGCCTAGGTGGCTTTTGGATGAATGAAGTGGCTTTTTTTTTCCTTCTTAAAGACTGTCTTTACATTGGTATGTTTAGTTGCCTATTGTCAATCTAATATTACAAAATAGAAATCAAAAATTGATCTGCACAATATTGACAGGCGCTACGTTCCAGTATCCTTCTCTCAGACCTCCACGTCTCACCATATCAGCTTTTGAACATTCAACTCGCACTATACCGACTCAGTGATGTTGCTGAGGTCTCTGATACCTTTATCTCTCAGTAGATTGAATTTTATCAGCCCTTTCCTTGACTTTCTTCCCTTCCTACCTGACTGGATCCCAAGTTAATCATCTGAGTTTGTATCTCACCAGCATTCTTCCTTGATTTATACTCCTATCTGTCCAACATATCGATCAGCAAAATCCCAACCCTTTTGCTCAGCAGAGCCCTTAGCCCAGTCTCCCAATCCTTTTACATACCTTTGATTAACCCCCTCTTATTCCTCTCAGTGACTATTCCAAACTTCAACTCCTTTCACCCTCCACCGATGTCCTGTCCTTCCATATGATCAAAACAAAAAACAAAACAAAAAAAACCCTGTGGACTCAGGAGTAATTCCCCAACACCCCAGTTCTTTTCAGAATTTTCTATATCCACACCCAGCCTTAAGTCTTTTCTTTTTGTTTCAGAGGTTGGTAACACACCTTCCATTGGTGACCCTGCACTTAACTTCTTCTCCAGGATCTTGCTACCTCAGTTTCTCCCACTCTCTCATTTTCAACCTAAAATGCTCAAGTCTCTTGTGATCTGAATAACGCTTTTCTTGACCTTTAGTGTCCTTTGATCTATCATACTACACCTCTTCTGGAAAGAGTACTCTACATTCACTATCCCCACTATCTTGACATTACTCATTCCCTCTAAAATCCTCTCTCATATAGCCTCCCGGCTACTACTCTACGGAAAAGACTCTCAAATTGGCCAATGATGTCTACATTGTCAGACCAAAGGAAATTAAACTTGGAGCATTCAGCATTTCTGATCTCACCCATCCTAAAACTCTATTCTCTTGGCTTTTGGGAAGCCAGAGTTTTCTCCCGGTATCTTACTGTCTGACCTTTTCCCTTGTGATTCCTCTTTTTGTGTCTGCTCTTTTTGCGGTGGTATTCTCCAGAGTTTTGTCCTTAGCCAACCTTAATTGTCACTTTCTACTCAATTCTTGGGTTATGTTCCTCTTCTCCAACATATTAATACCTGTATACTAATGAAAACCCAAGCTATCTTGAATGTTGGACTTACGTATACCTACTCACTATGTCCACCTGGATATCTCATAGCCCCTTAAATTTCACTTCACTTCCTCCACTTTTTAATCTATGCCCTTTATAGAATTTAAAATTTTTCTTGGTGGCACCATGATGCATCAAATCATCTAGGCAGAAATTTAGCAACCCCACATGACTCCTTTTTCCCTCAACCCCTAAAAATCGTCAGTCACCAATTTGTCTATATTGCCTTAAAACTTCTTGTTGAATTTATTTTATATTCTGTATCTCTATTGTCCTAGGCTCTTCTCTCCAGCTACCCTCTTGTCCCAATACTCTCCCAAACTATTCTTGTAAGGATGATATCCAACCATCTCAATGTCCTTCACATTTCTCCATCACCTGCCACAGCACTCCCATTATCTGGTTCCTGTTAACCTCTCCACTTCATCCACTTCACTGCTCTTTACTACCTTGTTCTTAGGTTCCTGTTATCCTGTTACTCTGAACTTCTTGCTGATCCCTGGATACTGCATGTTGGGACTTTGTACATGTTCAGTGCCTGAAATACTCTCTCCACTCTTCCTCTTAGTTCTTCTACCTCAACTTCCATAATCCTGTGGGGGTTTTTTCTTTTTTTGAGAAGAGGGAAGTTTTTTATTTTTAAAATTGTTTCCAGTTTTTTGAGATATAACTGACCCCGTAAATCCTTTAAGGATCAAGTGATACCAACTCTAGGAAATTTTCCTGACCTCTCCCAGCAACCTCTTCCCCAGCTGCGTTAGGTACCCTTTTCATGCTTCAGTCTTTGTACTTATTGCATTTTAATTATGTTTAAGGATGTGTCTTTCCAAGACACTAAGCTTGTTGAGTTTTTTTGTATTCAACAATCTGTTTCTGATAGTCCTATAATTTGAACAAAACTACATAGATGACTCCAGAAGAAGCTCTAGAGCAGGAGGCTGAATATTCACTTTTTTTTTTTTTTTTTTTTAGCAAATACTTATCGGTTAGTTACTTTGTTTAAAGCACTGTATTACATGTTGGAAATTTAAAGATGCATAAGACTAGGTCTTTGCTCTCATGTCTAATGAGGGAGAAAGGAAATAGATTCCCAGAGAGGGTGATAAGTGTTATGATATCGATTTAAGAGAGTTGTATGGGAGCAGAAGAGAGTTCTCAGAGCATCTTAAGGTAGGATGGGGGTGTGGATAAAAATTGAGGTAAGCTTCCTGAAAAGGAATGTCATGCATACTGAGTTTTGAAGAACTGGTAAGAGTTAGCCAGGTAAAGCAGTTGCAGGAGAGTAGAGTTGATAAATAGTCACATTAAAGAAATGACATTTATAAAGGCACAGAAGTGAAGAAGAAGATGGTGAATTCTAGAAACTGTAAGTGGTTCAATGTGATCGGAACAGAGAGAAAGAGTTGGGAAAGATGAGACTGGATAAGCAAAACATGAAGAGACCTGCATACCATGATAAAAAGTTGGAATTTTAACCTGACGGCTACAGGAAGCCATTGAATACTTTAGAAAGAAAAGTGATAAAATTCGTGTTTTTGACAGATTACCCTAGCAGCAAAGTGGGGAATGGATTGGGGAAAGGCAAGTTGAAAAGAGGAGACCAATTGGGAAGATATGGCAATAGTTTAGAAAAGAAATGATGGGGGTTTGAACTGAACCAGTGAAAGTAAGGATGGAAAGAGAACAGATTCTCGTATAATTTACAAGAACTGGTGACCTACTGGATGAGAGAAATAAAGGAAAGAGAGGAATCTAAGGTTCATTTTTTCATTCTCAACAATATTTAATGTATGCCTATTATAGATCAAAAACTGTTCCAAGAAATGATATAATGGTATACAAAAAAGACTAACTCTCTCCTCTCCTGGAGTCATATTCTAGTGGGAGAGCAAATAATCAAATGAATAATACAGACTTAGGTGAGTAGGTGATGGAGATGAAGGAGCATTATGGGATAAAGAGTGATGGGAGGCAGTAATCTTGACAGGATGGTCACGAGAGACTGCTCTGAGGAGATAACATGTGATCAGAGATCTGAGTGAGGTGAAGAGCAAATCATCCAAAGATCTAGAAGAAAAGCATTAGAGCAGCAGACACCAGGCTCAGTTTGGGGGAACTATATACGTGGCTGTGCTGTTCACTATGAGAGAATATAAATAAAGGAATACATTTGCAAGGGAATTCTAGATCACGCCTGCCACTTATTCATTGTCCAAGAGTCTTGAACATGTTTTTTTAACTTATTTGAACCTCAATAACCTCATTTATAAATAGGAATAATACTAACTTTCTTAGCTCATGGGATTTTTGTGCTACTCAAATAAGCTGAAATGGGTGAAGGTGCTTTGAAAACTAAAACCCCTTAACAACTGAAAGTATTATTATTTGCTTATAGATATTTAAGGTCTTTTGTGGAGACTGGATTTTTAAAGAACACTGATTTCCGCATGCTGCCAAAATCTATGATAATAATAAATACTCTAACACTGCAAGAAAGAAAAGGCACAAGTTTTCCTTTGGGAACAATTTGTATGGGCCAATATTCCCTTTTCCAAGTATTAGGATCTGTCAATCAGGTGGTGAATGCTTGTATTAGGTCTTAATGAAATGTTAATAGGTACCTTCTTTTTGTCAGCAAAAACATGCCCTTCAACTGACATGATTCTAGGAAGATATAATTCCCTTTTTTTTCCCAGTGACGTATCCTCAAGAGCAGAATTGAGTTAGTCACACTCTTATTCCTTTTTATTTATTTATTAACATCTTTACTGGAGTATAATTGCTTTACAATGGTGTGTTAGTTTCTGCTTTATAACAAGGCGAATCAGCTATACATATGTATCCCCATAACTCTTCCCTCTTGTGTCTCCCTCCCTCCCACCCTCCCTATCCCACCCTTCTTGGTGGTCACAAAGCACCAAGCTATCTCCCTGTGCTATGTGGCTGCTTCCCACTAGCTACTGGTTTTACATTTGGTAGTGTATATATGTCTATGCCAATCTCTCACTTTGTCCCAGCTTACCCTTCCCCCTCCCTGTGTCTTCAAGTCCATTCTCTAGTAGGTCTTTATTCCCGTCCTGCCCCTAGGTTCTTCATGACCATTTTTTTTTCGATTCCATATATATGTGTTAGCATACAGTATTTGTTTTTCTCTTTCTGACTTACTTCACTCTGTATGACAGACTCTAGGTCCATCTACCTCACTACAAATAACTCAGTTTCGTTTCTTTTTATGGCTGAGTAATATTCCATTGTACATACGTGCCACATCTTCTTTATCCATTCATCTGTTGATGGACACTTAGATTGCTTCCATGTCCTGGCTATTGTAAATAGAGCTGCAACAAACATTGTGATACATGACTCTTTTTGAATTACGGTTTTCTCAGAGTATATGCCCAGTAGTGGGATTGCTGGGTCGTATGGTAGTTGTATTTTTAGTATTTTAAGGAACCTCCATACTGTTCTCCATAGTGGCTGTATCAATTTACACTCCCACCAACAGTGCAAGAGTGTTCCCTTTTCTCCACACCCTCTCCAGCATTTATTGTTTCTAGATTTTTTGATGATGGCCATTCTGACTGGTGTGAGGTGATACCTCATTGTAGTTTCGGTTTACATTTCTCTAATGATTAATGATGTTGAGCCTTCGTTCATGTGTTTGTTGGCAATCTGTATATCTTCTTTGGAGAAATGTCTATTTAGGTCTTCTGCCCATTTTTGGATTGGGTTGTTTGTTTTTTTGATATTGAGCTGCATGAGCTGCTTGTAAATTTTGGAGATTAATCCTTTGTCAGTTGCTTCATTTGCAAATATTTTCTCCCATTCTGTGGGTTGTCTTTCCATCTTGGTTACAGTTTCCTTTGCTGTGCAAAAGCTTTTAAGTTTCATTAGGTCCTATTTGTTTCTTTTTGTTTTTATTTCCATTTCTCTAGGAGGTGGGCCAAAAAGGATCTTGCTGTGATTTACGTCATAGAGTGTTCTGCCTATGTTTTCCTCTAAGAGTTTGATAGTGTCTGGCCTTACATTTAGGTGTTTAATCCATTTTGAGTTTATTTTTGTGTATGGTGTTAGGGAGTGTTCTAATTTCATTCTTTTATATGTAGCCGTCCAGTTTTCCCAGCACTACTTATTGAAGAGGCTATCTTTTCTCCATTGTATATTCTTGCCTCCTTTATCAAAAATAAGGTGACCATATGTGCATGGGTTTATCTCTGGGCTTTCTATTCTGTTCCATTGATCTATAGTTCTCTTTTTGTGCCAGTATCATACTGTTTTGATTACTGTAGCTTTGTAGTATAGTCTGAAGTCAGGGAGCCTGATTCCTTCAGCTCCATTTTTCTTTTTATCCTTGTATCCCATTCCATTTTTACTTATGTGCAAACAGACACACACACACACACACACACACAGAGAGATGCAACCATTCTTTGGGTTTAATAAATCTTTTTATTTATATGTTTTGTTCAAAATGAATGTTAGTATGTATTTTTTATTTATGTAATATTATTGTAGGGAATTTAAATTCCTCCTCTCTACAGTGTTCTGTAGATTTGGTACTTTGTAGCTGTAAACACTTAAATTATCTAGAAGGTTTTCTTTTTCATACTTGCCAGTACTTTCTGGTCTTAGGTCTGAAGAGCATCTATTTTGCAATAGGCAGGAGTTTGTCTTTAAGCTCAATTCCAAGCTTCCTCGTATTCACCATATCTCCTGGAATTTGGCCCAAGAGGGTCAGGGAACTGTGAGACAAAAATATACAAACTCAGCAAATAATGATCATTGATCTATTCTGTCAAATTCTGGCTGACTTTTCATCTACTCCCTTGGGTCACTCTCCTAAATCTAGAAGCTAAAGAGATTTCTCAAGTGATACAGTGTAATCATGTTTTCCAGAACTGTCAGTGCCATTGAAGAGTCATTTCAATAGAGAGTCAAGTCCACTCCATCCCTAGATTCATCATATTCTTATCTCTGTAATTTCTTATGATAAGTCTTAAGCTGAGACAGATGAAACTGCATTTATACTAATTCATAATTGGCCAGTTGTTAAAATGGAAGCCAGTACAGCTCCCAGAAAGGCAGGAAAAAACTCCTCTCAAAAAAAATTTTCCATTTAAGAAATGATTATCATTCTGGTCATAATTTTGTATGGTAATTTCACAAATGTACCAGCAGGAAAATGAACATATGCTATTAATATTGCCATGTAAAGAATATTGGCCTATTGCAAGACATAAGTTGAACCATTAACCCTTTAATAGCTTGGCAATTCCAAGAGATGAGCAATTAACTACTTAGCATTACTCTTTATTAGTTACCCAGCTTGGAGGCAGATTGTAATATTAGAAAGTATGTAGTGGTTCTCAGTAGGGTTGCTATGGAGCCAGTCAGAACTGGTTTCTGTCTGACACTCAAGGCTTTGTGACCATTGAACACGTTACCATTAGCTCTACTTAGTCTCAGTTTTTCCATCTTTAAATGGGAATGAATATACCTACCTCGTAGTGTTATAAGGTATGTAAAAATTAACCTAATTTACTCAGGTAAAGTGCCTAGCTTAATGCATGGTATATATAGTTAGTGCTCAATAAATGTAAAAGTTCCCCTTTTTGTTTCCTTAATAAAGATACTGAAATACATCAGACAATGAATTTTAATACTGAGATCAGGTGGAGTTACTGTAGACCTGTACTGGTTTGTGCTTTGTGTTCCCACTTCTATAGTAAGGGTCAGAAAATGGCATGTCCCATGTTCAGCGGGCCATCTGCTTTTGTAGCATCTGCAAACTAAGAATAAGTTTTACATTTTTAAATCGTTGAAAAAATCAAAGAAGAGTAATATTTCATGACCCATGAAAATTATATGAAATTCAAATTTCATTGCTCATGAAGTTATATGGGAACACAGCCATGCTCACTTGTTTACGTGTTATTTACAGCTGTTTTTGTGCTACAGTGGCAGAGAGTAAATAGGAAAGTGTAAAATATTTATTATCCGGATCCTTAAAGAAAAAGTTTACCATACTCTGATCTGAAGTTTTCTATTGCACCTTCTCTTGTTCTTTGGGAATGGGTACAATATGGATTAATCACAGGCAGTAACCCAGAGTGAGGACCGCTATCTAAAAAAAATACCTTTACCTGAGGCACGCAAATTTCCTGCCTTACATCATTAAGGAGGAAATAAAAATGACTTCTTCTTTGTCCCCTGCATTCCTCCCATCTACCCCCACCCCAAGGGAAGATAAGAGAGGATACAAGCTTGCTCAATGGCCCTTCACCTTTAGCAATTACATGATCCCCCCGAATGCTTTCCTGTCTGAGCATCGTATTACATTCAGTGAATAACCCTAATTATGTAACGTTCCATCTGATTACCCTGCTTCCCTCTCCAGATCAGAGCTCACAAATTTGTGTAACATTAGCAAGGAAACTAAGGTGAAGTATGCTATGATTCAGGCAAGGTCTTTTGATAGTATAGTGTTTGGATTTTTTTTTTTTTCATTTTGAAGAAATTATTAGAAAATGTTTCTCCTTCAAAAGTACTATTATCTCAGGGAAAATTTCAGAGGGAACTTCCCAGAATCAATATATTTCTATTCTGTGTGACTCTGAAAACTGGTACAGTACTGTCAACCAGTGGTATTTTTCCCTGTAGGGTATTCAAACATATTTATTGGGAGCCTTCTGTGTTCAAAGGCGCATGGTATCTACATTTTATTTTGTTATGGAATGGACAATATGGGCCAACATTGTACATAAGACTATGAGTCTAGTGCTATCTTGGTGTGGTCACTGTTTAGAGGTGGGTCCCCCTGAGGCATCCTAGACAAGAGGATGGTCCCCCCCAACTCCTGGCCTACCACCCCATCCCTGAGGAGGGACCATGGTGTGGAGGACCTGAGCTCAAGTCCAAACACCAAACCAGATCTCTCACTGCACTGTAAGATGTTGAGTGAAAACTCTCTTCATTCTTCAGATGTAAAATGCTGTGGAAATACTAGTTAATATTATCATAACTTTCTCAGAGAACACTCTGGTATGTACCAGTTAGAGTAAATTACACCTAGTTACAGAATAAGAAAGCAACCTGTTTAAAACTATGCAGTTGAATATGTATATAAAATATCTGTGAAAAGCAGCTCTTTTAAGTTTTTTCCCAGTTGACATCAATTATATGAATTTTTTGAATTTTGATTTTTTTTGAATCAATTTTGAATTTTTTTGAATCAATTATATGAATTTTGAATTTTTTTGAATCAATTATATGAATTAGTTGCAACTGGCTTTATTGAAAGACACAGTTCATCCATTTCTGGTCCATTTAATTATGTGGGCCAGGAAAATAGATTAATTTTATCTAATGGGCAGGTATTTTAAAAAAACAAAAAAATTTTAATGGGAAGTATGTATGATCCCCATTTTACATGCTGAGACATTGATGTAAAAATGTTTGATAGATCCATAATCAACTAACAGGGCATTAAATGTTTCTTTTCCTGCTATCTTAGAATTTCAGCTAAAGTTCCATTTAAAGAAAGATATACTAAACCATCCTCACAGAATTATTAGAAGGTAGTCAGACCAGTCCCATGACTCTTATCAGTCACCCACAACAATGAAGAAACAACAAGCAATTCTAAAATAGTTGAAAAGGAGGATGCAGTTACCTAGCTGTGGAACTATGGGCAATGCTGAGGCATTTGGTCTGCCATCCCCAGGGTGAGAGTGGAGGTGGTAGAGAGTTTTCCGCACCTCAGGCCGCTGGAGGAGAGCTCCAGGAGAGCCAAAAAAGCAGGGAAATACATCTGGCTCCCCAGGGGCTACTTGCTGAGGCCCCAAAGGACACAGGCTCACCTTAGGCAAGTTTGACAGGTGACATATGCACATTATGACCACTACTTGCTTCCCCATGGGGAATTCTGAAGGCTGCAGGCTGGACCATATTATGACATGCGGCCCTGAGCACTTTTGCCTTCATGTGTCCCTCCCACCATAACGCTGTCAATATGGCACGTTATTTTTGATATAATTTTAAAGACTTCAACTTTTTTAATGTTTTAGGCTCTAAAAATTTTAGTTTTTCTGATATGAGAAAAAATTAAAACACTTCTCTTGACCCTAAACTTAAACTTTTTCCTTTGATTTTAAGAACAATTAGAACATTTCTGTGGGCCCCCAAAATTACTGTGGGCCCTCAGCTCTGCCCCTGCTGTGCCTAATGCACACATTCCTACCTGGCAGGAGGGACCCAAGACAATAGGGTGGGGCTGCATTCAGGTTGACACTGTCCTGCATGACTAGCCTGTGTGAATTTCCTGTGGGCCACAGTCAGTGGTTTAGCAGGAATTTCCCTTTCTAATGGAAACTGGTCCAAGAAGACTTGCTGCTGGGGCACGATGATGTACTAAGAGACTGTGTTTGGAGACAAGGGTAGAAGAAAATAATGACTTCCCAGTTTATACCTAATCAAGTTCAGTTCATTCAGTCAACCAGAAAAACATGTCATTGGCAAAAGTGTAAATAAGTCACCAGAGATAAGTAGAAACTACTTCTTATCTGGAACGTTTAAACATTTTCAAAATTCTAAATTCTGACTTTAGATTTATGTTACTGAATTAGGGCTGCTTTTCATGAACTGTAAATAAGTAATTTGAATAAATTAGGACTACAGTTTACCTTTGCATTAGCTAGTCAGAAAAATTACTACTATAAACTAGATATAATTTTTTTGGAAGAAAAAATCTTTTAAAATATCTTAGAGGTATCTTTTTACATAGAAGTAGTATAATCTATTCCTGTTTATTTAGTAAACTTCCCACTTAGGACTTAACAACTGATACTTTGTTTTACTTTTGAACTTTAAAACAAAAAGAGCTATTTTTTTCTCCTCTAAATGATCATTCTCACTTATCAAAATTGGAAATTTTGTCTAAACTATTGCTATTTTATCATCGTGTATGTTTTTTAAAATATAGGAGCTGTCTCATTCAGAGGTTGCAAACTGGTAGTCTCACGAGCTAAATGCAACCTGCAAATGGTGTTTTGTTTGGTAGCATTTACAGTCATTTATTTGGTTTTGTTAACTGACTCTGGGCCTTGGCTCCCACTTTCCACAGGACATGCACTCTCCGTGCACTCCCTGTAGTTTCCTAGCCAGCCCACTTCGCTCATATAGTTTACCTGCCTGGCTCCTGTACACATCTTAACTAATGAACACTCTCACCTCTGCTATCACAGTTCACTGATATTTCCTCTAGGCCAGTGCTGGACATTCAGTTTGTACTCAGTAAATTTTGTTGAGGCCCTACTGAGTGCCCCCCAAAATTCTTTCACAGGTCTTGTTGTCATTGGGGAATTTCTCTCTCTTGGTTACTTCCCTTTCAGAGTATACTTTTAGCTCACTATGCCCTCTCCCCAACTCCTTTGCCAACTGCAGACATTATTTAATACAGAAATCTAATGCTTTAATAATCTTAGGTAAGACAGGAACAATTTTCAAACATACTATCCCGAACATTTCCAATATGGAAAGTCTATAGTCAACAACCTTCAATGAATCCATAAATTCAGATCTATTTCTCCCACAACCCTCTAGCTGCTCTAATTTCACTTCTTCCCCCACACGGGGGGAGCTACACTACTGATTAGAAAGTACAATGAGTCATTGGAGTCTTTGTTCATGTACTTTCCCCTGCCCCAATCCAGGGGCCACTGGTAACGGTTATGCAGGTTGTGTGCTGCATAGTGCTGGCCACCACCTACATAAGCTATGCAGTGGCCTGCTGGACTCCTACCCAGCCACATCCACACAGAAAGCATAAAATCAAAGATTTTAAGTAGTAGAAGCTATTTAAGCTATATCCAAATCCTTGGTCTCATAAGTGGGGAAATTGTAGTTCAGCAAAATTAAGTGACGCTTCTAATGTCATATATTTAGCAACAGAATGTGACCAAAATCTAGGCCTCCTGACCTCAACCCTGGGTGCATTCTAAGTCCACTTCACCAGTTTGCCCTGTCAAGTTCCATCCATTTTATGGCAGGTCCCTACAGAAGTCTGTCCTTCCCACTACCTCCTCCTACTGGGGCTCCTGTTAAAAAAAAAAAATCAGAAAGAGCTCTCATATTCTTTCTTGAAACTATCAGGAACCAACTCAAAAGCAGGGTGCATATACCCCAGAGGGAATGCAAGATGAGCAATCAGAAAGTGGGTAGAAATTCCCTTTCTTTTACATTTTTATCACATTTTTATTGCTGTTTGTTTATAATATACATACTATATTAATTGTGTAATATATGTATATAATTTACAAGTAAATGTTATAGGCATATATGTGAGAAAACATTTTGGAAAAAAATTTAATATGAATTTCTGAACCCCTTGAAGATTCCGATTTACTAAGTTAGGGATAGGATCAGGAATTTATATTTTAGCATCCAAAGTGATTCTGATTCCAAGTTTAGGAACCACTGCTCTAAGGTCATGAGAATTCCTGACCTAAGTAAAGAGGTTAATGAAGTTAACCTCTAAGTTAAGAGGTTGATGAAGTTGGATGTAGGGTTCTAAGGAATACTCTTTACCTTAGGTTTAAGGAAGAATAAAAAGTAACATAATTGGAAAAACTACACATGATCCATGGTTCCCAGTAAGAGCCTCTTATGTAAATTCCTGAATTTAGTTGAGCAAATTTTTTCTTCATAATTTTTCTGACATTAAACAAAGTTGTTTCAGCCAAATCTTATATCTGCATCTTCCCAAAGACTGCAATTCAGACTTCATTTACATGCTCTCTCATTGACTTTGTGATTGTGTTCTGAGAAATCTACAGCTTGTGTTTAATTCACATCCATTTCTTTTATAACCTAAATCCACGTTGGGCCCTTATAATGAAAATTTATTCTCACCTGAAGTTTAGGGTGATAATTGCAATCCAAGATGCTTCTGGGTATTGTCCCTTAGGTTTATTATCTCAAAGATAACCCCAAAATATAAGCTACATAGAAGTTATGCTTTATGAGGCCCAGTTTTTGTAAAGAGCCACATTTGAAGAAGTGTAGTCTAGTGGGCAAAAAGAATTAAAAAGAAACTGCAATATAATTTAAAATTACAAATACATGTACCCCTTGACTTGCAATACCACTTCTAAGAACTTGTCTTTTAGAAATACATACATATGACATGGCACTTTTATAAGAAAGTTGCAGTATTATTTGTAATCACAAAAAATTTGAGACAGCTTGATGTCCCTCAGAAATTAAGTGATGATTTAGTCTTACAAAGGAATACTCTATGACAATTAGAAAAAAGAATGAGAAAGTTTTTTACCTACTGATTTGGAAAGATCGTCAAGATATATTATTAAGTGAAAAAACCAAGGAACAGAATAGTATATATTACCATTTTATTTATGAAAAAAGAAAAGAAAAGGAAACATACAAGGCAAGAGGAGACTAAGGTCAGGTGCTTTATGCCTAAGGGAAAATAACATGGTACTAGACTAGAAAATAACACAAAAGACTTATTTATTTGGTGGGGGCAGGAGGGTGGAGTCCAGGAAAGGCCTTTCTGAGAAAGTGGTATTTAAGCTGACACTTACAGGAGGGTGTCTGTTAGTGTGGCTAGGATCCGGGGAAAGAAAATCTTTGGCCTGTGCAGAAGCTCTTGAGGAGAAAGAGAGTTCAGTGAGGCCAGAAAGGAAGCTAAAGAGACCACATGGCTGGATCCAGGGGAAGAGGAGGGCATGGAGTGAGCCTGAAAAGGTGACAAGGACCATCCAGCACCATATGGGCCTGGTGGGCCAGGTGAAGGAACCTGGTGTTTCTTAGAGTATCAGGAGTCCACTGGAGAAAAGTGATGTGATCCAACTCATGTTTTAGAAAGATCACTTTGGCTGCAACTTGACAACAGGATTTGGAGTGTGATTGGGGAAAGAGAATGGAAAATAGTAGAAGCTGAGAGATTAGCAGTTTATTGCAGTAGTTCCAGTGAGAGGGGATGGAGAGTTGAACCAAGACATTGTGGCGGAAATGGGAAGAAGTGGTCAGATTTCATGTCTATTTAGGAGGTAAAATCAACAAGACTTGACAGCAAGTTGGATGTGGGTAGTGAGTGAGGGGGAAGTATCCAAATACATTCCTGCCATTCTGTACTACACTCATTTAGCTGAGCAATATACTTTCTGGCTTAAGACGTGATATATCTCTGCCCAGCCTTAACATCAGCACAACCGCAACTCCAGGGTGGAGGAAAGGATTTCTTTTTAAACAGAAACAATGCAAATGCTGCATTAATATCATATTATGGAGTAAGTAGATTCTGTGGGTCAGTAAGAATTTAATCTTTGCTTATAATATTTTCTGTGGGTAAATGGATTCATAACAACTTAGAAGTGAGCCTCTTGAACACAATCTATTTATAAGTTGGAATTAGCTTTATAAGGAAAAATATACAAGCTTTATATCTAATTTGTGTTTTGCAGGCCTGTCAGAGAGTTTTCCATGCCAAGAGGAGCAAACACTTTTTGTTACAGTAGAAAAGCAAATGTGATTGTCACGGGAGGTAAGAGGGCATTTCATGTTACACAGAGATTTTCTACTTTGCAAACAGTGCTCTCCTTAATTAACACAGTTATAGAGTTTCATACAGTTATCGCATTTTACTGCTAGAGAAAACTTTTAGAGAATGTTAAAGTTTGTATAAAGTCAAATCTGTCATTCTTTTTCTTTGTGGCTTTTTGATTTGGTGGCACACTTAGAAAGGCCTTCCCCAGCCTGTGAATGTGTGAAACAAATTCTCCCATATTTACTATAATTTTTTGTTTGTTGTATATTTTACTTTTAAATATTTAATCTCTCTAGAACTTGTTTCAATGTGTAAGAGCATGAATTCCTAGCCTGGGGCCCATGTGTGGGCTTTAAGGGAGTCCTACAGCCCCTGCGGCTGAATGCTTGTGTATCTATGTGCATTTTTCTGGAAAGAAAGTCCAAAATTTTATCAAATCCTCAAAGGAGTCCCTGACAAAAAGGTAAAGAGCCAATGGTTTAGCATTAACAGAGAAGAGGACCAGGGATAGAATGTTGAAAAATACCAACATTTAAGGGCTAAGATTATCTGCTGAGAGTAGGAGGAAAGATGACAAACATAAGAAACTTGAGGGGAAAGGTGATGGACTGAAATATTCTTCCGGCCTCAGACTCCTTATCTATCATACTGAGGTTCTAAGACTGTGATGGCTTTCAGCCTGGGATCTGTAGTCAGACTGCCTAGGAACAAATCCTGGCTCTCTTACTGGCAAGCTGTATGGCCTTGGATAGGTTATTTAATTCCTGTATGCTTCAATCTCACCTGCAAAATGGAGCTGATAATAATACCTACTCGTAATAGTATTATAAGAATAAAGTACTTACACAGGAAGGGTCTTGCACGTAATAAGTCTTCAATCCAAATTTGCTAATACTGATGCTAACAATAACAAAAAACCACACCTACTTCATATGGTAGTATTTAAGATTAATTGAGGTAAGGTATGCCTGGCACATAGTAGGTTATCAATAATTATTAATTCAATTCATTTACAACAGTTAGGCACAATCACTTTGATCAACTTATACAGGTTTTGTTGGAATAAATTGAAATCTTCAGTTCATTAGGAGGCTGTTACAGAAGTCATGAGTGAGATGGTGAGGGTCTGAGTTATTGTAGGTGCTCTAGAAAAAGAAAAGCAAGAGTCAGTCTCTAAGACATGGAAAAATAAATTATTCATAAGACCTGGAGACAGAATGATATTGGGGATTAATAAAAGCAGCCAGCTCCAAGTTTGTAAGGAGGGAAACATAGAAGAATAGCAGTTGCATTGATAATTACATAGAAATTGAGAAGAGGGTGCTTATATGGAGAAAGAATGCAAACAAAATTTCAATTTTGAACTTAAATATCAAGTGTCAATTAGACATCTGAGAGGATATTCCTACTGGTGATGGGTAAAGATCTGGCTGGAGATAGGAGCTGTTAAGGACTCCGTAGGCTACCTGTGTGTTGGAGAAGATGAGCTTCCAGAGGCTCCTCAAGGAGATCAGGGTCACCTTAAAGGAAACAAGGGACATGTAGACTTGAAAGATGTAAATGAGCAAAACAGAAACCCAAACAAATAAACATCAAGAAAATGGCCTATACTGGAGATCTGAACTTTAAAAGAGAAAAAAGATTTTAAAAAAGAAGGAGAAAGCCCTGCCATCAAAAACATCAACAAATATACCATTTGGTAAATGCTTAGAGTACACATATTCACTAAAGGAGGCGAGATGTTAGATGAATAAGTGCTATTGGCCCCCTTCCATGTAAGATTTCTTCAAATTTCTTCTCCCAAAACGCACACAGCAGGAAATACTTGGTTTCCTACAAAGAGTATCCTGCCTCAGCCTTGAGGTACACATAATGATAGCTGCACTTTCACTTCATGACAGGGTAATCTCCTTTGAGGACACGAAGTTAATTTTTTTTCAAGTACACTGTGCATTTAAAGTTTATACTTAAATCTGTCCTCAGCTTTGGGCCTGCCACAACACTTACTTAAAATTAGATTGTGGTTCAAATCTTATTTTTAAAAATTTTGTTGTAGTCTACTGGAAAGCAAAACTAATGAAAACAGTGAACTAGAAGATAGAAGAACTGGGTTTAGTCATAGCCTGGCCACTAGCCAACTGTATGATTTTCAACAATCACTTAATCTCTGCCTGGTGCTCATTTTCCTTATCTGGTAAAATGAAGAAGTTGGACTACATAAATTTTAAGATTCTTTTGAACGTAATACTCTGATACTATTGTTTTAAAAACTTCCTGTTCATGGGAGATAAACTAAATTGTCCTTTTGAAAAATTGGAGCCGAGTTTTCCAATTAGGTGTTATTCAATATATAACCACAGCTTCGTGTATTCAGAAAAACAAAGCATTAATTGGTCACAAACCTACATTTCAGTTAAAGACATCAAGAAAAGAAAGAAAGGTGTCTGGATAAGAACCTGAAAAGCAATATGTGGGAGTCACGGCTTAGACTGGGGGCAAGTTTCCTGACACTCAATACTGATGATTCTAAGCACACACAGGAATCCAACTCTTTAAGCTGTACTAATTAAGGCTATCATGTAGAGAGCTCCATAATGAGATCTATAACACATAAGGGAACAGAAGAAATACTAAAATCAGATGTTTTCAATAAAAGAAGTAGAATGCTTGTATCATAATTTCCTGATCCCCCATTGCCCTTTCCTGACTATCTTGGCTCATTACTTGCTTGGTCCTGGCCGGAAGTCAGAAGGAGGGAGTAGGTGAGGGAAGGAGAGTATATTGGTGGTGAGAGAGTAAGCAGCAAAATTGCCTGAGAATCAGATTGCAGTGGATGCTGCATTCACCGCAGCTTGTCTTCAGTTAGATAAAAGCAATGACTTCTGTCCTGCTTCAACCTGAGCCCTGCACACAAAGCCTTTGAAAAAGTAGTACTTAAATACATGGCTACAGTGAGATTTGATTTCTAAAATCTGATTGTTCTGAAAGATGTGCTGTCACATTAATCTTAACCAATTCCTTTGGACAACCTTCATTCCCACACAAAAGAATGCAAAACATAAGAATGGACCAGGGCTTCCCTGGTGGCTCAGTGGTTAAGAATCCGCCTGCCAATGCAGGGGACATGTGTTCAAACCCTGGTCCAGGAAGATCCCATAGGCTGCGGAGCACCTAAGCCCGTGCACTGCAACTACTGAGCCTGTGCTCTAGAGCCTGCGAGGCATAACTACTGAGCCTGCATGCCACAACTACTGAAGCTCATGTGCCTAGAGACTGTGCTCTGCAACAAGAGAAGCCACCACAATGAGAAGCCTGCACACTGCACCGAAGAGTAGCCCCCACTCACCACAACCAGAGAAAAGCCCGTGAGCAGCAACGAAGACCCAACGTAGCCAAAAATAAAATAAATTTAAAAAAATAAATTAATTCATTTTATTTAAAAAAGAGAAAAGGAACGGACCAACTTTTGTATACTTTGTAGTCTTAAGTATTTTAATCAGTTCTGGGAAAAAAATGTGTTTGGTAATGTTTTGGGACTCAAACCACTTCAGTGCTTATGGATTAAAACATTTGACTCTCATTAACCTCAGTGTTAATTATTATAAGATCCCCATTTCAGCTTTGAAAACCTGCTAATTATAGTGTTTCTAGCACTCTTCCAAAGGCAAGAAAACATTTAGCAGTATGACTGACAAGCAGCTAATTCTTTTCACCATGTGTAATTTATTGAATTGCCACAGTTATGGAGCCTCTGTTAGTAGAAAATGCAAATCCTCAATAACTGAAAACACATTTTTCTCAGGAGAATACTCTTGTTGATTGCTCCATGTGCAGTATGTAGCAGCTGATGACTCAAAATATACTCTAAAAGCAGATTTGCTAAACATAGTTGAATGTGTTAAATGTGCAGGGACGTTTGATGAGCTTGAAAAAACAGAAGTTCTTGCAGAAGGAAAAAAAAAAAGCCAAACCAGGACAAGGTATTTCCTGAGCATTATTTTGTTGCACATCAAGAATTTTTTACCCAATAGTTGTCTCTACTGGCCATTTTAAGAATTAACCTCCTAATTTGGAAGGTCTAGTATATAAAAACAATTATCTGCCATCCCAACTATCTTGGGGACTCTGCATGCATTTGTTCATGTTTCATTCAACAAACATTTATTACACAGCTGCTCTGGACTAGACATGGTAAACCTCATAAAGATCAGGTTGAATTTCTAATATTCAAGGATTCAAAATCTAAAGTACAAATAAGGCATGTTTATAGATAGCTATAAATTGGAGCATGAGACAGCTGATTAATAATAATAATAATGCAGTTGAAATACTGTATGCATTTAGAGGTTAGTATTGTGTCCCTCTGTACATTCTGGGTCCAAAAAGTAGCCACACAGACTATATAAGGATTTCATTACTATCAATGAAAAGCAAGCAGAGCTGGAAGACCTCTGGTAGTAGATAATAGAGAACCTCTGGAAGATTGAGTTTCCTTCACAATGCATATTGAACAAAGTCCTTAGTTTAAAAGGCCTGGACATTTCTCAGGTGGCAATCATCTATTGAATCCTTCTGCATGTAATAGACAAGTCATAGATTTTCTTCAGGGAATAGTGGTCTTATCCTTCAGGAGTGACAGTGCCCATTTCAGCAGTTACCCTAACATTATCTAGGATGATTTATGGGCCTGAGGCTTAGGGTTCTGAACATATCTGAGAAACGTGACACTTCTTAGCCATAGACAGTGAAAAGCAAATCAGGCAAGATACTGCATTATTGGAATTACTCAGTTTTAATCATGTAACTGATAACCAATTTTACTGGGTCTAAAACAGTACTTTGTTTTATATCTGCTAATTGACTTGTTTGACTGTATCTTTTACCCATGATCTATTATAATTTTGATATTAAAAACTAAAACTTAATAAAAATTTTATTATCATATATGTTTATACACACACATCTAGTTATATCATAAAAACTGACAGCTATTCACCAAACCTATATTATCTCTTACTGGATATACAGCTAGACTACATTTCCCAGACTAGAAAGTGCATTCAATATAGCATCCTGCAATTTCTTGATAAAAATACATTTTAAAACAGTGATTTTTGTATTTGGGCAACATTTATAATATATTTTTATTTGTGTATATTTTATGTGTGATAGTGATTTTTTTTGTTGTTGAGAAAAAGTATTTTCTGAAAATAATTCAAAGTATTTAAATATAAATGGGAAAATGTTATTCTTTTTTCCCCGTTGCGGAGCACAGGCTCCGGACGCGCAGGCTCAGTGGCCATGGCTCACGGGCCCAGCCCCTCCGCGGCATGTGGGATCCTCCCGGACCAGGGTAAGAACCCGTGTCTCCTGCCTCGGCAGGCAGACTCTCAACCACTGCGCCACCAGGGAAGCCCAAAAAATGTTATTCTTAACTCTGAAAATAAAAAGTTTATTCGTGGGACTTCCCTGGCCATCAAGTGTTTAACACTCCTCACTACGATTGCAGGGGGAGCAGGTTCGATCCCTGGTTGGGGAACTAAGATCCTGCATGCTGCATGGTGCGGCCAAAAAGAATAAAGAAGTCTATTTGTAAGAGAGAAAAAGAAGTTAACAGTGATAACCTATAGGGTGTGGAACTAGGGATTATAAGGGAAAAGAGGACATTTTTACAATAATAATATCCTTCCATATTGTTTAAATCTTTCACTATGTACCTATATGATTTTAACAATTAATAAAATTTTATCTATGCCATGATAGTAATTGCATATAAATTTTGTATGCTCATGAGTATGTGCTAGAAGGGAAGATGGAAAAACAAAAACAGCTGATTTGTTATAATGGTAAACATTATGTGCAATTTTTCACTTCTTTTGATTCCTTTTATTATTATAATGCTTGCATAATTTTAAAATGTAGAAACAAAAGAACAGCTGTCTTAAGTACTTTTGGGAAGTAAATAAAGTATAAATAATACATTAATGCATGAATGAGTAGGAAAGTGTTAAATCAAGAAAAGGACTCATAGAATATTTATGAGAATTCACATTTATATATGTAAATACAATTATTAAAAAACAGTCTTGACAAGAAGAAGCAGATCCAAAACAAGGCTAGACTCTTAGCAAGTCAATCATAGACAACATCCTGGAAGAAACAGACTGTGATTTGATATTAGAAGAAAAATAAGGATATGATTAAGGGTGAGAGAGACTCTTTAAACTGTGACCACCTGCAACTCTGAGAAAATAAATAATCTTCACGTGTCCTTCTTTCAGGAGATGATAAAGTGCTCCGGTTGTGGCACCCCAATATCAGCACCAAGCCAGTGGGGAAACTTGTGGGGCACATGTTCAGTATCACCGAGATTGTAACAAATGAGACAGACCAACATGTCATCAGCCTATCTTCTGCAAAGGTAACAAAAAGAAAACAACAAAAATGAAACAGAACAATTCTTTCCCTTAAAATCAACTATTGGAAAACCTAGAATACATACAATTTTTGACTGAAACGGCTGATAGTCACTGAGAAAAATATTGTGAATTTGGATAAGGAAATGATAAGTCACTGTGCTCTGTTTCTATTGATTTCAGCATAAGAAAGAACATATTTAAAGACAAGAATAAAAGGAATACAACATTAGAAAGAGAGCCTATCCTCAATAGTAAAACACAATATAGCCCTCCCATGATCATTAAAGACAGAAAAAATAAGGATTTCTAGACATAGATAACAAACTTATGGTTACGAAAGGGGAAAGGGAGTGGGGGAGGGATAAATTAGGAGTTTGAGATTAGCAGATACAAACTACTATATATAAACTAGATAAACAACAAGGTCCTACTGTATAGCACAGGGAACTATATTCAATATCCTGTAATAAACCATAATGAAAAAGAATATGAAAAACAATATATAATGTATAACTGAATCACTTTGTTGTACACCAGAAACTAACACAACATTGTAAATCAACTCTACTTCAATTTTTAAAAAAGCAAAGAAGGAACAAAGACAGATTTCTGTTGTTATTGCTATTACTACACAGTGTTTTAAATGTTCTAAATAATGTAATAAAAAAAGAAAAATGACTTACAACTATTAGAAATGAGGAGACTGCATATTTGCAAATAATGTGATTGCTGGAAAAATTCAAAAAGTTTTAGAGCATATAAATTTGGTAAAGTGGCTGGTTATATTGATAGTAGCAATTTATAAAAATAAATTTCTGTGTAAGAGCAGAAACAGAAAACAATGGTCAAAGGGGTAGTAGCATTCACAAGAGCAAAAATGTATGAAATGCCTAGAAATAATCTTAACAAGCAATATTCACTATTAATATTGTTAACTATGAAGTTATTCTGAGGTACTTTTATTTAAGAACATGAATGTAAGGACTTTCCTAAATGGGAGTATTATACTGTAAAAGATACTCTCCATCAAATTAAGCTATACACTTAATGTTATTCAGGATTATTTAGACATTAGTTTGCCAAATTTAATGTAAAAGTGTTGACATAAAAGAATATCCTAGAAACTTTGGAAGATATGATTACAAGATGACACTTTCCCTATCAGATATTAAAAATTATAGTAAAGCCTCAATAAATAAAACAGAACAGCAGTCAATGCATCAGTAGACACATCTATGAAACAAAAGAGAAAATTCACACATGATTGTGAATGGGAATTTCGTATATGATAAAAGTAGCATTTTAAATCTGTGAGCAAAGGATTGTTTGTTCATTAAATGTTGGGAAAACTGATTAACTATATTAGGAAAAAATAAGTAATCAGATCATCATTTCACAATTAACAACAAAATGCATTCCATACGGATTAAAGATTTTAAATGTAAAATATAAAACCTTAGTAGTCCTAAAATTTTCCAGAAAAAAACACAGGTGAATATTCATGTAGCCATCAGGTAATTCCTAGGCATAACACCTATGGCTGAACAAAAAAAATAAATGTGACTACATAAACATTCAAACTGTAAATTATTATAATAGCTATCATTTATCAAATGCTTACTAAGAGGCACACACTGTGCTCATTATTTTACATCACAACTTACTTGATGCTAATAACAACCCTGTAATTATCTCAATTTTGCACATGTAAAGGAAAATGACATCTAAATAACTTGCATTAAATAAGTGTAGCCGGGCTTCCCTGGTGGCGCAGTGGTTGAGAGTCCGCCTGCTGATGCAGGGGACACGGGTTCGTGCCCCGGTCCGAGAAGATCCCACATGCCGCGGAGCGACTGGGCCCGTGAGCCATGGCCGCTGAGCCTGCGCATCCGGAGCCTGTGCTCTGCAACGGGAGAGGCCACACCCGTGAGAGGCCCGCGTACCGCAAAAAAAAAAAAAAAGTGTAGCCAATCCTGTATCTGTCCTGAGCCCAGACAGCCTTCTTTTACGCATAAAAAAGGATAAAGAAAGACAGCAGAATGGGGAAAAATGCAACAAAAATGACATAAACTGGAATAATATTCTTAAACAAACAAAAAATGTTAACAAATCAGTAGGAAAAAAGGAGGAGGGAAGAGGGAGATGGCAAAGAATACAGACATGTTCACATAGTACTACTGGGGGTAAAGCTGGCAAAAATTCGTGGGCTAATAAAATAAATTTTTATTCTAATAAAATAACCAGGGGCTTCCCTGGTGGTGCAGTGGTTGAGAGTCCCCCTGCCGATGCAGGGGACACAGGTTCGTGCCCCGGTCCGGGAAGATCCCACATGCCACGGAGCGGCTGGGCCCGTGAGCCATGGCCGCTGAGCCTTCGCGTCCGGAGCCTGTGCTCCGCAACGGGAGAAGCCACAGCAGTGAGAGGCCTGCGTACTGCAAAAAAAAAAAAAAAAAAAAAAAAAAATCATCATCATCAAAGTGCCCAGAGATCTATGTTAAAGGATATTCATTGTGCTATTGCTTATATTGGTTTAAAAAATAAAAAGAGAGGGAAATATTAGGGAGTGAGAAATTCAGTGTCTAAAAATAAGGCTTTTATCAGTAATTTATTTTCCCTCAGTTTTACTGAAATATAATTGACGTATAACACTGTATGAGATTAAGGTGTATGGCATAATGATCTGACTTACATACATCATGAAATGATTACCACAATAGGTTCAGTGAATGCTCATTATCTAGAGACTGTCGTACTAAGTGAAGTAAGTCAGTCAGAGAAAGACAAATATCATATGATATTGCTTATATGTGAAACCTAAAAAAATGATACAAATGAACTTGTTTACAAAACAGAATGGAGTCACAGATGTAGAAAACAAACTTACGGTCACCAGTCGTGGAGCGGGGGGAGGAGGGATAAATTGGGAGATTGGGATTGACATATACACACTACTATATATGAAACAGATAACTTGTAATGACCTACTGTATAGCACAGGGAACTCTACTTAATACTCTGTAATGGCCTATATGGGAAAATAATCTAAAAAAAGAGTGGATATGTGTATAGCTGATTCACTTTTTAAAAAAGGTGGAAAACCCTAAAATAAAGTCTTTTAAATAGGAAGAAATCTTTTTTAACTCTTAAGTTCATAAAGATATCCTCCTCTAAAATTTTCTAAAAATTATAGTTTCTTTTTAATATTTAGGGGCATGTGTCTGTATGTGTGTGTGTGTGTGTGTGTGTCTATATGCTAGCTCCTCCACATCTGCAACCATCTTTCACATAGCCCCTTGGGCCCCAGTCTAGAAATAGGTCTAGTCCCTGAGCCAGAGGTTGCCTTGGTTTAGTTTCTGGTCAGAAGGCAGCATCCCTCCCTTTCACTGATCTTACAACTTTCATAAACTATGCCTCCAGATGAAAATAGAGCACAGCCTATTGCTTCTCAGTCTCCTTTTCCTGAACTGGGAGACCTGCTCTGGGTGCTGCCATGGAGTAGTGATAGTGCTTTTGGTCCTGTCTGCCCTGCAGGAGCTGCTCCCCTGATACCACTGTCTGTTCCAAACAAGTGCCCAGGCTCTGGCTGGAGCCCACTCACTGCTTTGTATGCTTCTCTTAGTTGGATCTGTAGAGATTATATATCTTGCTTTGAAGCCTTGCTATTTCTTTTTGCTCTCTCTTTTTATATTTTCTCTACTATTTCTCTGTGTTTGGAGAAGAAATGGCAGAGTGAGGCATAAATTTATTGCAGTATTCTGACCTGAACTCTAACTCTTTAATTCTCTTTATGACAGATTTAAAGAAACAGTAACAGTTAGCTAGATAGAGAGGAAATAGTAGATGATAGGAAGAGTATGTGTGAATGCACATAGACAATAAAGAGAAAGATGTTTTGGAAATTGGAAGCAGTTTGGTATGACAGTAACTAAGACAGCCTATGGGGAGAGGGCAGCAGAAAAACCTAGAGGAGAGACGCAGCAGAATGAGTCTTTGTGCCTTCTGCCAGCTCAATAATCACCACTTCCCTAAAAACCCACAAAAGACCTAAAGAACTGAAGAAAAGAGAAATATGATAAAGAAAATAGAATCACTCCATAGAGTGATTTGAAACATCACTGGTTTCAAAACATGTTCACACCAATTCATTGAGGTGGAGAGTACTGGTGTTTCATGTCCATTCTAGAAACAAGAAAACCGAGGCTTAAGGAATTTAAATGATGGGCTAGAACTGAAACCCAAAACCTCTTTTGCTTCATCCCTTGTTCTTTCCTCCAACCACAATTCTGAGCATATACAGGTACAGTAAAAAGACTGCCAACCATGAAGTATCTCAGCCAAAACTATAGAATCAAAAACAGTTACGGACTTCCCTGGTGGTGCAGCGGTTAACAATCTGCCTGCCAATGCAGGGAACACAGGTTCGAGCCCTGGTCTGGGAAGATCCCACATGCCATGGAGCAATTAAGCCTGTCCGCCACAACTACTGAGCCTGTGCTCTAGAGCTCGCGAGCCACAACTACTGGGCCCGTGAGCTGCAACTACTGAAGCCTGCACACCTAGAGCCCATGCTCCACAACAAGTGAAGCCACCACACCGCAATGAAGAGTAGCCCCCGCTCGCCGCAGCTAGGGAAAGCCCATGCACAGCAACAAAGACCCAATGCAGCCATAAATAAATAAAACAATTAGAACAGAGATAAATTTCTTTGGCTCTCCTTGATTCCACTTTTAGATTTTTCCCCTACTTGTCTCTCTGAACCTAATTCATAAATAGACCCTGAACTTAAGTTTATAAAGAGTCCATTACACTTGCTTACTCTGTGATGCAAACACTGATAAATTTCAATGTTCTAGCTAATCCCCAAACTTGTATTTTTATGAGAACAAAAGAAGTAACTCCCAGTTGTACATGTTCTGAGTAATAGTGGCCTACAGAGTGTATAAATGTGAGCCAAAGCTCCTAATCACATGATTTTGACATTTTTATGCTTCTACATATAAGGACCAATCTGCCTTCACAATAGTGAAGTTTCTAATTTAATTAACCAAATTCTAAGTGTCTCAAATAAGAAGCCAGTATCTCTGTTAACAAAACTACTTATCAAAGTTTTATATGTAGTTCTATAAAATTATCACTCATTTATTCAACAAATATTCCAATTTAATTAGTAATATATAGTGATAGGTAATATATATAATGACTCTTATAATATAAAAATATTATTTAATGCTGTTGCATGCTAGGAAACGTAATCCTTAATCAAGTCACACTTTTTTTCCTGAAATCAATCACACTAACTTTCTAAAAAAATAAACAAACAGAATAATGAAGAATACTAATTTCAAGTGACAAAGTAAACTTGACCAAGTTTTGCTGAATCTGTACTTTCCTGTTCTTTCTATTATATCAACACATGTTCTATCTGAGTAATGACATAGTTCTGTTTCCTTCCTCAAAGGAGAGCTCTAATAACCTATTTTCCTATACTCTTCCTATATCTACACCATCCCTAAAAACTGCTTTCTGTAATTCTTACATCCCTAGACAGGAAGAGGGGAGGGTTCTTCGAAACCTCATTTAGTAAGATTTTCTCATCTTCTTAAGTCATGGAAGAGCAATTTGAAACCCTCCACCAAAACTATGCCTTCTCTCTATTTTCTAATCCACAGTGTAAAGAGAAATATGGCTTCAGTTCAACTGTTAATCATGGCCAGTCCTTTATCATGCCTCCAAATTCTTAAAGGATAATAAGTACTATGTCTTTCTCCTCTCTTCTGTAAGGATAGAAAAATCTAGTTCCTATAGGCAAACTTTTAGTCACTGCTTTTATTTTCTTCTGATATTAATGAATAACAATTGAATCAAGAACCAAATTAAAGTTTAGCAAATGAGTGCTCATATGTAAATCATAATTTCCTACAAGTTTTTAGGAGCATATTGTAGACTCTAAAAATGGTTCACCTAAATAGCTTTGAGTAGGGAAAGTAAAGTGGAAAAATGGTGACCAGTGTTCTTTATCCCTCCAGGTTTTCAGGGTGTGGGATATACAGACTCTTTCACTATTACAAGTCTTCCATGATAGCCAGGGAGGACCAGGAGACATGCAGATTTACTCTATGGTATTTGATTCCAATCATGGCATGCTTGTTACAGGTAAGTGCACCCAATTAATGGCACACAAAACTCATATGTTGATGTTTTACCTTTTTTTAACTAGCACTTTATCACTGACTAGAAGAGAAACAAAACTAGATGGGAAATTTATAAACTGTGATTCCTCACAATCGGTAACTGAATTCAATCCTGTTCCTTCCTATCTTTCTATAGCTTGGTGGATGAGGTCTTGAACCTAGGAGTCAAGGTGGTGGGGTTAAGCAGAGAAGTGGGATGTAAGCTGCTGCTACACGTAGGGCAAATCCAGCTCTGTCTTGACCATCAGGAGCAGGAATATGATGCATCTTAGAGTGGCTGCACCAGCATGCTGAGTCAGTGCCCCTTTTCCTCAAGGAGGCAATTTGGCCCCATGCACTCTGGTACTGAGACAGTTACTCGGTGAGGAGTGTGTTGACCCTCCCACTTCTAGACAAAGAACAGTGGAGAGAGAGGATGGAGTCCTGAATGACAGAACCCCCAGCACTGAGGCCAACAGATTTGTTGTCCCCTTTTCCTGCTGCCCCTTAGAAAGGTGCTGACTAAAGAGACAAAAGCCTCTGTTTGGCATTTGGGTTGAACACTATTTACGTGCCTGCTCTCAGAAGAAGGTTTAGAAGAAATGAACGGTATTGACAATACTTATTCTTTCTGGAACATCAACCCAGAATGCATTTCCTAAGCATTTTTCCACTGACTACCTGCTCTGAGTTCCTGTGGGATTAATTAGGGCAGAGGAATGATTAGTGATATCTCTGCTGGTAGAGAATATAATTATTTTTTAACTTTTGGGTTTTTTTCTGGATTAGAAGTGAAATAGCACTTCGTGCTTGATAGATAATTTTCCACCTTGTAAAACAGAACTTACTTCTAGTTGTAAGCACCCCTCCTCTATACTACCTCCTCTAAAAATAACAAAAATGACTACAAGCAAATTTTCTCTTAGTGCCCCAAACTGCATGTTTGATTGCTGGGCTCAGCATCTTCATCCCATTTATCATCAGAGTAACTAAAGACTCAAGTATCAAGGCAATAAGAAAAACACAAAAAACAATCAGAAAATAAAAGATGCATCCCAATATTATGTAATTCTGATAGTATTCTGCTTACAAAAGTATAGAGCTTTGTGTATTGCTTAATCACTAAAATTGCATACGTTGACTGCAACCATCAACTTGACATCAGAACTGCATGAAGCTTATCTCTCAGATTTTAATTTGTGCTTTCATTCAAATGAAGCAGCCATAGTAATCTTCTAAACCCCAATGACAGCAACACAACATTGTAGAATATGTTGTTGTAACTGTCACCATTGTTGTTGTTATTGTTACTCTATTATAACAACTACCATTTGATTAGTTCTTCCACAAAATGCTTTCATGGATTTTATTTCACTTGATCTGCACAACCACCACTTAAGGTAGGAATTAATATTTATCTTATTTTATAAATGTCAAAACTGAATATTAAATATTTCAACTGACTAGTAGAAGGATATTAGTTGAAACATAGAGCTGGGATTCAGTCCCAAAGCTTATGACTCCTGGATCCACTTTCTTTCTTTGTACCGCATTGTTTCCATAGTAGTTGTGTATCTAGCCAAACGTGTAGAGCAGGGGCCCCAACCCCTGGGACACAGACCGGTACCGGTCCATAGTCTGTTAGGAACCGGGCCACACAGCAGGAGGTGAGTGGTGGGCGAGTGAGCAAAACTTCATCTGTATTTACAGCTGCTCCCCATTGCTCACATTACCTCCTGAGCTCCACCTCCTGTCAGATCAGCCGCGACATTAGATTCTCATAGGAGTGTGAACCCTACTGTCAACTATGCATGTGAGGGATCTAGGTTGTGCACTTCTTATGAGAATCTAATGCCTGATGATCTGAGGTGGAGCTGAGGTGGTGATGCTAGTGCTGGGGAGTGGCTGCAAATACAGATCATCATTAGCAGAGAGGTTTGACTGCACAGAGACCATAATAAATCAGTTGCTTGCAGACTCATATCAAAACCCTACCAGTGAATGGCAAGTGAAAACAAGCTCAGGGCTCCCACTGATTCTGTATTATGGTGAGTGTTATAATTATTTCATTATATATTACAACGTAATAATAATAGAAATAAAGTGCACAATAAATGTAATGCACTTGAATCATCCCCAAACCATCCTCCCCTCCCCAGTCCATGGAAAAATTGTCTTCCACAAAACTGGTCCCTGGTGCCAAAAAGGTTGGGGACCGCTGATGTAGAGGATTACCACTTGTTCATAAGCATAATATCTAACTTTGTTGTCAGTTTGGATAAAGTCAGTTACAGTCAGTGTAATGTCAAAGAACCTATGAAGGCATTCCATGTGTTGTTTGATTACCTGGTTACCACATCCTTCTCATATTTCCATCCAGACGTATTTGAATTGAGAACTACTACCAGAAGAGCCACCTCCATTCCTCTTTAACACATGAGTAGACTTTATCTTAAAATTTAAACACTTTAGATGGTCCTGGACTTTTGTTTGTTGGGAATAATTTTTTATTATTACAGATTCAATTTTATTACTGGTAAAAAAAAAATTTAAACACTTTAAGAAAGTGTTTATTAACTCCTGCTGACAATTTTGCTGCTGTTGAGACTTCTTTGGAGAGACTAGAGAAAACCAATATGAAGGGTCAGCCTTTGGTAGCTTAATCTCCACTTCACTAAGTAGACTATAAAAAATAGGAAAATAGTGGTCACTGAAAAACAGATATCAAGGAAGCCCAAATGCCCTACACTTGAATATTAATGAAGCCCCAAATGAATACTTTTCTCTGGCTGAATCATATTTGTTTTATTTGTCAAAAATATTTTTGAAGAAATGGATGTATTTTCCCCTCATTAGGTTTCCTAGGCATTAATAATCTCACTGATATTAATAATCTCACTGATCAACTATTTGCAAATGCAACTGGTTGAATAAAATCCTTTGTGATTCAAATCTTCTAATATTGGGTATTTATGAGATTCTTATTTCTGTTCCAGGATCTAGGGTTATGGACATGTATCCTTTGACTAGGATGATACAAGATGCGAAACGGGTTCCTCACACCCATGAACGAGAAATCAATGTCATGCTTTACAACAAGTATTTTCACCAAGTACTTACTATCTGCTCTGAGTCCGTAATTAAGGTGAGTACATATTGACTCTTCAGGAAGAAAAAGCGAAAGAAGATAGAATTTTCTCTTCTTATAGGTAAGTCCTTAAGTGACTAAATAAATGTAATGGCACATATGATGGAACCCTACATTAGAGCTATTTTTAAGCTTTCATGAACACATGAAAAACAAGCATTTTAATCCAGCTCATACTGCTTGTTATTAAGCTACACACTCAATTAAAAAATGAAGGTAGTCTTTACAATCAAAATAGGAATTTTAAGGGAAATATATCCAGGAGAAAAAACTAGTGTGTGTGTGTGTGTGTGTGTGTGTGTGTGTGTGTGTGTGTGTGTGTAAACTTTTTAAGCTGAGCCACGGGAAAGAGAATGTTAAGAAGGAAGGGGAAGAAATGTATAGATGTTTCCTATAACCCCTATAAGTGCAGGACATGGAACCTTATGGTGCCTTAAATCTATGATCTTGTTTAATCCTTGTACTAGTTCTCTGTGGACAGATAAAGAGTTCCATTTTAAAGATGTGGAAATTAGGACTCAGAGATCAAGGCAACTTGCCCAAGTTCATATAACTAGTAAGCATTGTGGCTGGGATATGAACCCAGGTTTGCCTGAGGTGAATACCCAAGTCCTTTCCTCTGCAATCCTCAGGCTATGCCATTAATGTGTTCCCTAAAGGCCAGAGTACTTGACCATCCTAACTGTATCTGTAATTATGACCCCTGAAGTCATCTAGCAGTGATGGCTGGAGGTGTGTACTTCCAGTGTTTATCCTTTTATTTCATGCATGCTCTCCAAAAGGAGACACAGGGAACCGGAGAAAGCATTCATCTGGAGACTCCTCAAATGCCCTCTCAATTTTGACCTTCTGTGCTTATCTGCTAGAGACTTCCTCCGGCCCAAATCTCCTAAGTTCATTTAATTATCAGTTATTTCTGATAATGCCTACAGAATAAGTAGAGGGAAACTAAAACTAAAACCTGTCTGTTTTCATAAAATACTGACCTCTTAAGGAGAAAATGTCTTCCCTGCAAGGGGAGAAGGGGAAAGGAAGGCATCTAGGTGAGTTTTCATACCTGATTGGTTGGCGAGGGATCATACTTTAGGCCAGGAAATGGGTGGCCTCTGAGACCCCTTCATGCAGTGGCCCTCATTCTTCATTCTCCCTTCAGGACCTCAGCTATACCCAGTGACACACAAAGGTTAAGAGCATGGACTTAAGGTCCAGACTGGCTTCTTTCAGATCTTGGCTCTGCCACAGCTCAGTCGGGGGCCCTTTGTTATCTGGTCTCCGGACTATTTATTACATCAACTACTCCTTCTCCCACTTGCCCTCTTTCACTCCAGGTGCAGCAACTGACTTTCAGTTCCCTGGAGCAACAGTGCACCTTCCCATCTCTGGCCCTGTGTTTATACTGTCCCTGTCCCCAAATATCTTGAGTATAAACTGTGTTGCCAGTTCAATTTTATTGTTTACTGACAGTCTAACATACACCTGACAATGGCAGATACATGAAAAGGGAAAGATTCAGACTGAAAGACTGCAAGTCTAAAGCTTCTACTGCATTTCCAAAGAGACAGTGATGAGCCTTGATGTGTTTCTAGATTTTCTGATTATACCCAGCCTAATTACACATACAGCCTTCTCTGAAGTCTCAGCCTCCCTCGCCCTCCCTTCCCCTTTTCTCTCTGTTAAGAGCTGGGCACATGTCCCTAATCAGAACACTCCTTGGAAAGGTCAGTGAGCCCTTTCCTCATGATTCTCTCAGATTTCATGCTGTTAACCACAGATTCTGTCCTGTGACCCCTAGCTAATTTGGATGAGTGTCAATAAAGAGTAAAATAGTTAGCTAGTGGGAAGCAGCACCATAGCACGGGGAGATCAGCTCGGTGCTTTGTGATGACTTAGAGGGAGGGAGGCTCAAGAAGGAGGGGATATGGGGATATATATACGCATATGGCTGATTTCACTTTGTTGTACAACAGAAACTAACACAGTATTGTGAAGCAATTATACTCCAATAAAGATCTATTAAAAAAAAGAATAAATTCAATTTGATTTCTTTGTCCACTGAACTCATAACTGTTACATTTCTATCTTGCTGCTAAGCTTGCTTTGTGCTTACAGGAGCAATTGACTACTTCCTGGACAGACAGGGGCTGCCTGGAATAGTTGCTGCTTGTGTCAGCCCACCTACATATGTTACAGACACACTCCAGGGTAGCAAAGTAACTATTAGACAGCACTACATCTTTTAGACCTTTCTTTGATCAAACCAACATTCATGGCAGAATGTTGGGAGAAGTGTTAGATGTGCATTGTACCAATTTTGAGGCTATGTTGAATATTGTAAAATTGACGAAAACTGAAGGGCTTATGGATTATTTGATTGTTTTGTTCTTTCCTGTAGGTATGGGAACTCGAAACTGGCCTCCAAATATACCAGATTTTAGACCCTCATGGCTTCAATGTTGAACTGACTTCTGCAGCTATTGATGAAAGTGGATTTCTTTTTGCTACAGGAGCATATAATGGTCAGACTAATATCCAGAGTATAGCCTTCCTGCTTTAGTGTCCTGAGAATTCGTTCTAGGATCTCATTACAAGTTGTTTAGATTAGAGGGGAAGCATGAATCAGGCTGGAATATGTAAACGTGCCAGTGAGAGTGCTGTGCCTGACTGAATAGTGATAGGCTCTTCTCTAACTGGCATTAATGTCCTGATACTGTCGTTCAAAATAATCAATACCTTACATTACACGTATATAGTTGCTTTTCAGTTTGCAAAGTCTTTCACGTATACCATCTCATTCTTTTCTGACTGAGACTTATCTGTGTTGCACTGACTCATTCTGTCCTTCTAATTTTGGGTACCATCAGCTAAGAGACAGACATTCTATTTAGTGCTTCTGATAATATTTTTACTGACAATATGGGACCAGACAAAATATCATCCAACTTTGCTATATCACACCTAGAATTCTATACTGGACTTGTTTATAAGTCTAAGCTGCTTAAGGGCATGTGTCATGTGACACTTGAGAGGATGTCCTGCTCCAGTTGTGCTGTGTCATTTGCTGCTCATGCTGTGGGGAACTGCATAGAACTTGCTAGAACCAGAGAACTATAGCCTGCCTCTTCTTTCACCTTACCTTGTTCTGAACTCCCACGAAAGAACCGCTTTATCTAGACAATATGACCATCTGCATCACTACTCAGAATATATTTCTTCTAGGTATATATTTACTAAATAAATTCTTGCTTGTAAGCCAATGGATGGACTGACTGAATATCTTGATATGAAAGTCTGAGTTTTTAAAGTGTACACAGATAACAGTACACATGAAATAAAATCATGAATGCTGAGTTGATGAGGTGTGAATAAATGCAACTGCTCTTCATGTAAGAGAGTTCTTAAGAAAGCAGTCTTAACCGCTCTATCAGCACATCCTGCATACATATGAAAATTAGAAATTCTGAGCAATGCACATGACCATTGCCCAGCATAAGCATTAAGAAATTCGTATAAATGACTGAGATACAATTATTTTCATGCAAGCAAGTCATATTTCACTTTGTTAGTGCTAGTGACAGTTTGTCCTCCTCAGAAGTACATGTTAATTGTCAAAGACTCTGGGTCTAGGACACCCTGAGGAAAAGGATTCTCTAGCTCCCAAAGCAACTCTACCCACAAGCCAGCAGTCCCCTCTCATTCTCACCCACCCATCACCTGGGAAGAGCTGAGCAGTATCCTCCCTGCTTTCTGCCCCACTAAATCTTATTGCCAAAGTCCTAAGTTAGCAGGAAATCTGGGCCATGAGACTGTGGTCCACATACCCAGGAGTAAGTGAGAGCATGATCACTTCTTTTACTTGTTTATATGACTTCCTACATGACCATAAATTCCTTGAAGGCAGAAACTATGCTCACTTTTCATCCCCTGCTCCTACCACCATGCTGTGTATATAGGGAGAATTTAATTAATGTTTAAAAATGTTTTTAGTGAAAAAAAAAATGATGGGGTTGTGAGTATTGCTGATGGAGGGAACCTAGCATAAAGGAAGGAAAACAGCACAGTGAAAACATTCTGGATGCCCAGCAGGATTAGAACTGGAAGATAAGAAGCAGGAGGAAGGGGTTGAGGTTAGGGTTAAGGAAGGGGAGGAAAAGTACTGTGAAGGGCAGTACACTAGCTTTTAACCCTGAGGTCGCTATAAAAATCCATGTTAGAAGATAATTATCAGTGTACACTGAGTAATGACGCAGAAATAGGCATTCAACAAGTATGCTATCATCTCACCTGGCCTCTTCATCAGGGTCTCCTAAATGAATGAAGTTAACTATAAAGAAAGTACGATTTCAAATGTAGGAAGAAACATGACACTCTTTCTGCATTTCCTTCTTATGTAACAAAAAAACAACTCAAAGCTTGACTGTTTCCTACCTGCTGGCATTCTTTTAAACCTTTTGTTACCAGTAGGAGCTAGTCCTAAAACACGTTAGCACCTTAGGAAATGACACTATTGGAGTGATTTTTGACTATTAATAATCATTGTGACATGATATTAGATAGATAGATAGATTGATTGATGATAGATACTGAAGAGTACTTAGCAAACTGGAAGGCATTGGGAGAATAAAGACAGAAAAGACCCACTTAAGACAGAAAGCTCAGACAGGAGAGTCTGAGAATTTCAAAGAAAACAGTTGCAAATTTCAAGACATTGGCTGGTCCTGTTTATTTTTTATCAGGCTGTGACAAATTAAGGCATACAGAAATATATTTGGTACACAGCAATGCTAGAGAGACTCATATAGCAGTCTCAGTAGGAAATAAACCTAGGATAAACTGTTGCAGAAAGCTTTCAGTTAGATCAATTTTCTGTGAGATAAAAGTCATTCTTTCTATACATTACTTTTGCCAATATAGTCTTTTCTCTCTGTGTTCAGGAACAGTTAAAATCTGGGACTTTGGCAGCGGGCAAGAGATGAAAGTGTTACCAGAAGGGAAAGACTGGAAGGAGGAAGAGCACTGGCTGCAACGCCTGATTTTCCTGAAAGCTCAGGAAAAACACCAGTACTTGATCCTCGCTTTGGAGCGCAATGGGAAGATTAAAATGATCCAGGTTTGCAATCCCATTTTTATATACTCTATATGCTCTTCTTGGGAAAATCAACTGGGTGTGGATAATCCCCATTTAAATCCTCTCTTGCCAGCCAGCTGAGGATAGTATTTCTCCACCAACCTTCCTAGGATGTTCCTAATTTTAACATTGCCCAGGTCCAAGCAAAGAACAAAAAAGAATAGCTGCTCAGCCATAGCATCCTGCCCATCCAGTGTTTGCTGAAGGGATTAGCTGGGATCCTCTGGAGTGGGTATCAAAAAGATTAAATGTATATACAGCTGCCACCTCTGACATGGTTTATACCCTCATTTGGGGATAATTCACTGGCAGAGCTGCTTCCCAGCAGACTCTGTGAAAGGGAGCAATGATTCCTCTCTGAACCTTATAACCCATAATGCATTCAGGGATGCTCAAGTCACTTTTTCAGTTTGCCACCAAAATTACTTTGTTTACTTTATAGTTAATAATGCCATCTGCTCAGGGCTGTTTTACAGAGATTGAGGTAGACTAATTTATTTTTTCCTGTGAGTCTATTACCACCTAAGAACACTAATGCCTTCTTCATTCTTAAATGAAAACTAGATCATTTATGGACTTCCGTGGTGGTCCAGTGGTTAAGACTCTGCACTCCCAATGCAGGGGGCATGGGTTTGATCGCTGGTCGGGGAACTAAGATCCTGCAAGTTGTGAGGCGTGGCCAAAAAAATCAATAAAAATTTATAGAACATAAAATAAAAAAGAAAATTAGATTATTTATCCTGGCTATGAAGTGGATGTTTCCCTGACTAGAACTCTGGGATTCATTGCCCTTATTATTCCCCTTCTGAAAGCTAAGATCAGAAAAAAAGTCTTGCATTAAGGTAGCATTGATTACGATGACTGACAGCCCTACTGTTGGAAAAAAGGAGTGAAAAACTTTCTTGATTCAACTAATCCTTCTTTGCTGTTTGAGCAATCCAAAATGGCACTGTGCTAGAAAGGAAGCTCTAAAGTGGAAAGAAATAGTTGTAAATTTCCTTTAAAAGATTTACTTTGTAATTCTACCCTGTTCGGAATGTTGAGTTCTTACTGATGAACTCAATTTCCTCAATAAATAAAATGAAATACTGAGAAATGAAGTTAAAACTTGAATAATATATAGACCAAAGGAAAAATTTAATGACCTTTTAGATAATTGAGAGAAAAACAGTTGTGGCATCAACACAATTCTGTTTAATTATGTATTAAATAATTTGCAGGAAAGTGAAAACAAGTTGATAGCCAAGTCAACACATCTCTAAACGAGAATTTGGTCTGATTATTTTTTGCTGAATTGACAAAATAAAGCAATAGTTTAAATATCGTCTAAACATAAACACATTCCTTCAGAAAACAGAACTTGCAGGTAGCATTATTCCTGAAAACTGGGGCATGTAGTTAGCACTTGTGGGTTTTCAGCCTGTGAAGGAAGAACCTAAAAAGTGACACAAAGCAAGGGGGTCATTAGGAAAGTGTAATTTTGGCCCCAAATAAAGTTTTGGCTAGAGATGGCATTAGTCTTTCTCATAGCTTACCATTTGTTCAACAGACGGCCTTAGACTGGAATTCTTATTCTTTATTTCCCATCTTCTTACCATCTGGTCCTGACACACACATGCACACCCCCAGCCCCAGCTCATGCAGTGTCATTCGTGTTGCCAACTTTGCTTTTATCAGGGCTTGGTCTACCAACCTACTTTCTCTTTAGAGAGATGAAATAAAACCAAACTCATCTCCAACAACTTAGCCCTCAGAACCTTTAATTGCTGAAATGTTTAAAAAATAAATAAAGAAGTAATAAATAAAACAAGCTCACTTACTCCCTTAAAAAATGGCGCTGTAAAAAGGAACTTCTTAGTAATATAGTCTAAAATGCAACAGTGTATTAATTTCCCTATTTTAAGTTAGTGCAATTGACCATCAAGATACCCTTCCTAACAGACAATGTCTGTTGTTATAAACACTCCTTTTTAAAAACTGCAAAAAGTAGCATGGTGCTGTTCTCACATCAAAATTGCTTTTAGTCCTATTGTAGCATTTTTTACTTTGATTATTTTCCATGTCTCCAGAATTCTATAGATTTAACTTGATGAGGACTGAAAACCCGTCTTATTCATATTTGTATTTTTGCTCTGCCCAGAGTAGGTGCTCACTAAGGACTGAAATGTAAGAAATATAAGAAACCCCTTGTAAGATATACAATAGTAAATCTATGGAGCATTTTAGGGTATTTTTATTAATGTTGGACAGGGGAATTTTACAATAAGGATAATGTTGAAAATACACTTATTATTATTAACATCTTATTATTTACTTATCACTTATTATTATCTGCCAATTTAAAGTAAATATGGTCTGATTTACATACTTTCTAGAATACTTTCATTCACTTGTTTTGTTCAGTGATCATTTACCAAATGTTTACCATGAACCAGAAAGATATCCCCCTTTCACAATGGGACTTACAATTTAATAAGAAAGACTAATGTTGATCCGCCTATTACAAGTGTTATGATTGCTTGCACAAAGTGCTATAGAAATTAATGATGGTGGGTGGTGCCTAACCTAATCTGGGAGTCAGGGAAGATTTCTCTTTCCTCAGATTTCCAATTAAATTCAACACAATTCAAGAAACATTTTGTGTGCTCCACATATGCTACATATTTTTTCTAAATCCCAGGATTCTATATCAGTGAACTAGATTACTCAGACCAATCCTCCACTGAAAACCATGAAAATTTCTGGATAATATATTTTCTAAATCTCCTAACTAGCATTAAAGAGATGACAATATAGTAAGTAAATAGCAGACCAAAATTTTAGTGAAAGTGGAGAATGAGAAAGGTAAATTGAGAACCAAAACACCACTGCTACTTTCATCCTGAGGGCATTTTCCAAAGTAAACTGGGTTCAATTTTTGAAAACTCACCAGATTAGAAGGGGCAAAAGAAGTCAAGGCTCAGGGCCTGTGTAAGGCAAGGAGTTTAATACCAACTCCACAATATGCTGGGACCCAAAATCACACTATCAAGATTAGGGTGAACCAGAAAGAAAAAAGCCAACCTCCTAGGGGCAATCCAGGAAAGACTGCCCTCACACTGAGCCAAGCAGGGAACAAGGGAGAAGAGTAGGAAAACAAAACAAGATGAGACAAACCCTGTCCCTGAGAAACTGACCACAGGTAGGATCTCATGTGCATTTGCAACCTAGCTTGCCGCCTAGATTTGCAGTACTTAGGTGGTCAAGGAAATCTTAGCTATGAACTTGGTTTAAGGTGATCCAATACTGGTAGTTCCACCAGGCACCTGGCAGAAACAAGCACAAATTCATTCTGGAGGAAGACAACTTCATCTCAGACCATAGGTAACATAATTAAGCTCATAAGGAAACAGGACAACCAAGTTTGGGCACAGAGAGTAACAGAACAACAAAAAAATCCATATACAGCAGAAATGGCATAGCAGATATTTGTGGCAAGAATATACTTTTCAATAAATCATTTTTGAGCAACTAGATACCCACAGGGAGAAAAAAAAAGAACTTGAATTTTCATGATTTCATGATCTCTAAGACTATTCCTTGTGGATTAATGACTTCAAGACATTAATTGAAAAACAAACAATATGGTTTTTAGCAGATAATTAAGAGGATTGTTTTTATGAACTCAGGATAAAGAAATATCTTAAATGATATTTTAAAATCACTAGTTATTAAGGAAAAGATTAATTTATTTGAATTAATAACATTTCTCCATCAATAGTCACCATAATGAGAGCAAAAAGACAAGAGTAGAATTATAGAAAATATTTGCAACTTGATTAGTATCCAAAGTTCTTAGATAATAAGTAAGATAAACAGTTCAATAGAAAAATGAAAAAAGATAGACACTTCACAAAACAGAAAACACAAAAGGCCAATAAACATGAAAAGCCGCTAAACTTTATTAGTAACTTTAAGTTAGAATTTGAATAGATATAATACACCCAATAGACTGATTTTAAAAGTAAGTCTGAGTTTTAGCAAGGCTGTGGAACAATGTGACTACTCATTCACTGCTAATGTTGGTGTAAATCAGCACCAACTCTTGGGAAATATTTTGGCATTCTTGAGTTACAGGACCTTTTATTCAGTCTATATGTAACTTCACCGTCTTGAAGTGACAGTGTTACCAATGAGCAGTCCAAAGCTTCTCTGTGTCTTCCTATGTAAGCAACTTATTCTTTCTCTCTGCAAATTTGTAAGATGTTTTCTTTGTCTTGAAGTTTAAAGTCTATGCCTATGTGTATATCTTTTCCCATCAATTCCACAGGAGACTTTCAATCTGAAGTCCTAGGTATTTCTTCCAGCTCAGGGGATTTTTTGAATTATGATTTGTGTATTAGATGTCTCTTTGGCATCTGTTTTTTTTTCTAATTCAGGAACCCATACTATTTGCATATTAGGTCTTCTGAATCTGTCCTCCAAATCTCTTATATTTTCCTCTGTGTTTTTGTTTCATTTTAGTTTTGCTAACTGTTTTGAAGTATTTTCTCTACTGCTAGGCTATTAGTTCAAGTCTCAGACAGGTGTTGATTCTCCTTCAGCTCATTAACCAAATTCTTAAATTTTTTTGTTGTTGTTTTTTGTTTTTGTGGTACGCGGGCCTCTCACTGTTGTGGCCTCTCCCGTTGTGGAGCACAGGCTCTGGATGCGCAGACTCAGCGGCCATGGCTCATGGGCCTAGCTGCTCCGCAGCATGTGGGATCTTCCCGGACTGGGGCACGAACCCATGTCCCCTGCATCGGCAGGCGGACTCTTAACCACTGTGCCACCAGGGAAGCCCCCAAATTCTTAAATTTGAAGATCACGTTGTGTTGGTTTTTGTTTCTGTTTTGAACTCCCTTAAGTACTGTTCAGTTTTGCTCAAGTTATCATACTTCCCAGCAGTTCTAGTTAGTCTGGGATCTGTTCTGCATGTTTTGTCTGTTCTACTCTCTAGATTCTAGGCCTACTGAACTACATTTCTTCTTCTGCTCACTGGGATTTGGCTACTAGAAAATTGCATAATGTGATAATCCCAAAGGGTGGGATGTACAGCCATGGTGTTCTTGAGGGCTGGGGTTTAGCAGTCCCCACAACAGTCCCCTGTCGAGGCACTGGCAATAAGCTTTTCTGAAGCCCATTCTCTTCTCACTCTCCCAATTTCTAAAGTACAGAAGGCTTAGTCCACCTGTTCAGCTACTCCTCTACTTCCTTGGAAGAAAGGGAAACTAGGCATAAGCCATGCTACACATTGTCCCCTCCACACACACCTCTGGGGATTTAAGCATATTTGCAGATGAACCACCATGCTTAAATCCCATCCTAGGAGTCTCCCCCTGAATAAGGGTTCCCAGGCTTTTATTCAGCTCAGGGCGGAACAGGCCCATGATAACTTTCTTTCCCCAAACTCTAAACCCCATTTCTCTGCTTGTCCCCAGAAACTGTTGAGGGCAGGAAGGTTGTCCTTCCTGACATTGAAGCTGGGAGTAGAGTGGAGAAAAGATGAAACAAAACTCTATCTTCCAAGACTCTCAGCTGCATTAAACAAACAAACAAAGAAAACAAAAAATTCTTCAGGTATCACATTCAGTTATTCAGGAAACATTGCTAATGCATTATGAAGTAAAGTAGAGACCCCATAAGTTTTATGTACTTCTTTTTAATGTCTTCAAACCAGTTTTTAATGGTTTAAAATGTCATGTCTCTCTTGTACTTATATTCTTAGTTTTCTTTTCTCAAGTCTCAGAAAAATGTTTGTGCAGTTGCCTGATCTCTTCACAAATCACTGCTATACTAGTTTTTCTGGGCAAGGTCCTTTAGTTATGTAATGGGAGGGCAGATTTTAAATTGACTGACCCACTGATAAAACTTCATAGACCACAGAGAAGAAAACAGTATAGTTTTTCATATTTCAGTTTTAAGAGGATAAAATTGTATTGAGTACATAAAAATTTTAGTAAATTTGGAATAAATTTGCCCCAAAACCCTTTTTGACAAAACCATAGGTTGATTAGAAATTACTGTTCTAACATTATGAACAAAGCACTATGGGAGTTCAGAGATTTTTATTAACCCCCCCCAATAGTTCAAATTCTAAAACCCCACTTATTTCTTTTTATTTGATCTTCCTTCCTATCCACATTACTTTGTGTGTCTACTCATATAGCCCTATTTGTGAGTCCCTTAAAGCAAAAGACCTTTCTTTGTGAAGCAATTAGCATAATACATGCCCTTAGCATTATATGAACTGCTGTTTTTCTGGAGCACCAATTCCTAAAGGCCTATTTGTCAATACCTATCTGAGATAAAAAGTTTCACCAATTAGAGATGAAATGAATAAAATAAGAATAATTTTTCATAAACCTAATTTTACTTCAAAAATTATAAGATTTTATCTTTTTTACTTTTTTGTATTAAAATAGCCTTTCTTTTCATAAAATGATGATAATAGAGTTTTCTCTCTCCTTTCCCCGATGTTCTTTCCTAGCAAAATTAAATGTTAGTAACTCTAAATCAATCTTTTAAAATATTTTTAAAATTTAGTGCTCTATGAATTCAGAAAGTCTGATAACCACCTTCCTAAGTGGTTCAGTTGAAACCAGCTAAACTTATTAAAACCACTGTAGCCAATTCATCCCATCAAGGGGGCCCATGACCCTAAATAAGCTATTACTCAGTATATCAATATCAGATCACTATTTGGATATTGCTGAGATTCCTTCTACTCCCACAATGGTGCAAATGCTAACCAAAGAATCAACTAGTATGTGGGAGTACCACTGGCTCATACTTTTGAATTAACATAGATATAACAGAGATATTAGATCTACACCTAGAATCATAAAGTTTTTTTTTTAAAAAATGGAAGGACTTTTATCCATTAACTAAGGAAAATAAGGCCCCATAAAGTTATACACTTTGCCCAAGTTCTCACTAGAACTAAGACTAGAAACACATTGTCATCATGCCTAGACCAATATTCTCCCCACTTTACCACAGCTGCTTTGCAACTAAGGAAGATCCCTGCTCTGCTCACAAAATAACCAATCTTCAAAAATTGGCCTTTATTTCCATATAAAAATTGAAAATTCTAAAGCTAAGAGCATCTCATGAATAATAACCAATTAGAAAACAGAATAAATAAATACAACAGCAAACAAAAATCTAAGGTACCTAAAATAAATCTAACAATAACATACAAGATTTTTGTGTGGGGGTGTGGGAAATCTTAAAGGACATAGAAACACCCTGAATAAATGGAGATATACCATATTCATGGATGAGATATCACAAAGATATCTTTACTACAGTAAAATTAAAAACAAACATTTACCTTAAAAAACAAAGCAGAAGGACAAATCACAGACTGAGAAAAGACCACTGCACCCCAGGTAACTGAGAAAAGATTGGGAACCAGAATACCGAAAGAAGCTCCACAAATCCAAAAGAAAAAGAAACAGCCCAACAAAAAAATGGACAAAGGACAGATAAGAAAGCTGGATGCCTCACAAATACATGAAAAAAAAAGTTCAACTTACTAAATTAGAAAAATGTGATTAATGTAATTAACAAATTTTAAAATTAATTTTTAAATGTCTTATTTTAAACCCATCAGACAGTCAAAAATAATTATTTAAAAATCAAGTAAAACGAGGTTTTGGCAAGAATGTGAAGAAAGGAGAGCTTTTATTTACCCCTGGTGAAAGTGGAAATGGATGCTACCTTGAAGAGCCACTTGGCAATACCTAGTGAAGTTGATGGTGTGCATATCTTACAACTTGGTAATTCTACACCAGGCACATGCTCAAGAAAATATGGCACCTGTCCATAAAAAAACGCAGTGAAAAATTGGCAACAACCGGAACACTCATCAGTAGGAGAATGGATAAGTAAATTATAGTGTATTCATACAATACTATAAAGCAGTTAAAAATAAATGAACTAGAGCTCCATGTAATAACTTGTATAAATCTCAAAAATATAATATTAAGTGAAACAAGCAAGTTGAAGCAGAATCCATACAGTTTGATAACATTTATAAAAAGTTAGAAGCCTGGAAGCAATATCATGTAATATATATTGCGTTGGCCAGAAAGATGTTAAGATGCTACGGAAAATCCCAAACGAACTTTTTGGCCTACCCAATATATATTACTAAAACCTGAATATGGGGTGTGTGTGTGTGAGTGTGTGTATATAAACTTTCATGACTAAAACCATATTCAGGTACTTGTTACCTCTGGAGAGTAAAGAAGAAAGAGGAATTATATTAGGGAGGGATAGATGGTGCTTAAGATATGATAAAGCTGAGTGGTGGGTATATCACTGTTTGCTCTATTTTTCTCTATATCTTTAAAACAGCTCAAAATAAAACAGTTAATTGAATTTTTCATGTACTCACTGGATTTCTCTTAAAGGGTAAGGAAGATGATATTTACCTTGCGGTGATATGGGAGCTGCCTGATGTTGTGCCTGTCCTACAAAATGGGAATCGCATTGTGCATCTAAGGATGTCTGCTAAAGATAGGAGTATGGCTATTCCTTTCCCAGATGTGGAGTTGATAGTGGAGAAAAACTTTTCTCAATATGTTGATGTAAGTTTTTTCTTGATTTGTTTTCCTTTTTATTATGAAAATTTACAAACATATATAAAAGTAGAGAAAATAATACAATGAACTTTTATGTATTATCACCCAGCTTCAAAAATTATCTATGCATGGCCAAACTTATTTCTCGTTATTCCTACCACTCTCCCATGACCACTGTCAATGGATGGATTATTCTGAAGCAAATCCCAGACATTGTGTAATTTCATCCCTAAATATTTCAGTATGTATCTCTGAATGGTAATGACTCAAAAACAAAACAAAACAATGGTACCATTATTTTCTAAAATAATTTACAAGAGATCTTTAATATAATCACATCACATTTTTCAGTTTTCCCAGATTTTATCATACAGTTTGTTTATCTTACAATTTGTTTCAGCCAGAATCTAATCAAGGCCCATTTGTTGCATTTGGTTGATGTCTCTTCAGTCTTTTTTAATATATAATTATCTTTCCATATCTCTTTTTTTCCCCTTGTAAATTATTTCTTGAAGATACTGGACAATTGGTACCTGGTTTCTCATTTTCCAGATTTTGCTGATTGCACCCTTGTGGTGAATTTAAAAGTTCTTCTTTACTTCCTTTAACCTGGTAGTTATATCTGGTGCATGTAGCTTTGATTAAAAAAAAAATAAGACTCTATAGTACATGGAGGTCACTACAGTACATGATGTCATGTACTTCCATCAAAATTCACATAATACTGATTCTCTTTTTTTGGATCAGCCATTGATGACCACTACCTAGGTTTATTATTTCATTCAGAGTTGCCATCTTAACATTCTGATTCATTTATTAGCTGGAATGTGTCTTTAAAGAAAAACTGTTATCACTGGTTTGCAGGGCAGAAATAGAGACACAGATGTAGAGAACAAACGTATGGACACCAAAGGAGAAAAGTGTGGGGGGATGGTGGTGGTGGGATGAATTGGTAGATTGGGATTGAAATATATACACTAATATGTGTAAAATGGATAATTAATAAGAACCTGCTGTATAAAAAAATAAATAAAATTCAAAAAAGAAAATCTATTATCAACTATTTGGTTACACTGAGGTATAGTTCAGATAGGAAATCAAAGTAACTGATTGATTCTTTCCTTACATTTATCAGTTTTCAAAATAAGAAATTGGGTTCCTTAGCATCCTCCAAAACAGTGGTCAATGGATTTTATTTGTTTAGTATCATTATCAAATCATAAATTTAAATATTCTTGATTTGTTTCAGTCTATTGCATTATTAATTAATTCTCAAATCATCCCATCTCAAGCTAGTTGGACACTTTTCAGGCTTTTGAGTTCTTTTAACATGACTCTAGTAGTTCTGGATAGCTTCCAGGTGTGACAAGTTTCCAGGCGTATTTTGTTAATTTCTTGTTCCAGATCTACAATCCACCATTTTACCAAGAAATCTTAATTCTTTTAGTGAGATTAATCATTAAAATAGTATTAAGAAACTACAAACTGAGTTTTAGAGATGCTTATTGTCACTAGATTGATCCTTGTTTTTAGAACTTTTCAATGGACAGAGCTAGGAAAAAAATTTAAGAGAAAATACATCTTTAGCTTGTACTGATATTCCCATTCAGATTTAAAATAATATGGCATTACTGATTTTATTTTTGTTATCTTTTTCTCTCACAGAAAATCTCTGTTTCTAATGACATTAACATAATTACTTACTTGCTTTATCCTATTATTTATATAATGTATCTTATATAATATATAGGGTTTTATGTCATATTATATTGTATTATAGTACATTATATTATAGTATGTTAGATTATAGTTTTGGAAAAATATAAAATAACTAGAAATATGATAGCTGAAACAATTATCTTATCTTCTTTGTAGTTTCTGTCCTTAGAGTACATATCTCTTGGAATATGCAATCAAATTACTATGTTTTAAAATTATTTGAAATAATTTCTTGTGCCACCAACTCTATACACAACAAAATTTATTGCATTTTTAATGTATTGTTTTTTAAAAATTTAATTTTGTCTAATTATTATGTAAAACATTTGAATAGATTTTAAATCAGATCTTCAAAACAAGATTTATTCTAACTTCCATTCCTGTCCCTTCTATTCTTTTCCTAATCTATAGTTAATCTTTTGTTTTTAAGTTTTTGATTTATGCTTCCAATGTTGTTTTTTAAAAATATAATCTAATACTTATCCTTATGTGTATCCCCTCACTCCTTCTCAAGCAAGTTTTAAGATACTGTACATATTCTTATATTCCTTGCTTACTTTATTTAATAATATATTCTGGAGATCATTATAAACAGTACATAGAAATGTTCATCTTTTTAAAAGATGTGTATTTTAAGGTAAAATACACAAAACATAAAATTTACCATATTAACCATTTTTAGTTATAGAGTTCAGTGGTATTAAGTACATTCATACTGTGTGCAACCCTCATCACCCAGAGAACCCTTTTCATCTTGCAAAACCAAAACTCTATACCCATTAAACAATAACTCCCCATTCCCCCCTCCTCCAGCCCCTGACACCCACCATTCTACATTCTGTCTCTATGACTCTGACTACCCTAGGTACCACATGTAAGTGGAATTATACCATATTTGTCCTTTTGTGACTGGTTTGTTTCACTTAGTATAATGTCTTCAAGGTTCATTTATGTTGGAGCATATGTCAGAATGTTCTCCCTTTTTAAGCCTAAATAATATTCCATTGTATGTATATACCACATATTATTTAACAATTCACCCATTGGTGGACATTTAGGTTGCTTCCACATTTTGGCTACTGCAGGTATGAACATAGTTGTACAGATATTTCATCTTTCTTTTTGAAAACTCTATGTTATTTCAGTTAGTTGGATGTACCATAGTTTGTTCAACTAGTCCCCTATGAGTTAACATTTGGGTAGTTTCCAATTTTTTTGCAATTATAAATAATGCTGTAACAAATAGCCTTATGCATACGTCATTTCAAATTTTTGAATCTAATCTTTAAAATAGATTCCTAGAAGAGATATTGCTGCATCACAAAGTAAATGCCAAATTCTCCCCTACATCAGTTACACAATTTTATATTCCCACTAACAACGTATGAGAGTGCTTACTTCCCCACAGCTTCACCAAGAGTGTACCGTGTCAAACTTTTAGATTTGTTCAAATATCATAGGTGGAAATTGTAAGTTGGTATGTTTTTTCTATTGTAATGAATAAGTGGAGCATATTTTTATGTATATGCCTCACTTGTCTATTCTTTGTCTATTTTTCTATCTAAATTACTCTTTTCTAATGTTTTAAAAAGTTCTTTATATATTAGGAATATAAAAATACATACACACGTGTATAAATAATTAGGAATATGCATTAGGAATATTAGTCCTTTGTGATAGAAGTTCCAAATATTATTTCCCAGTTTCTTATTTATGTTTTCATTTTGTGTATGGTCATTTTTACCATGGCAATTCTAACTTCTGAGCAGCTGGGTGTAGATGAGGTTCAACAGTTTATCAGAAACTACTCTTGGGTATAATCACAAATATTCTTCAGGCTCCACTCAGGGAATCCAATAGTATTTCATGTTCTCATTTATCTAAAAATAGCTAGGTGTTTTAACTTCTCCAAGATTTTAATAAAAAGGGTAAGTTTGGGGTCATATCAAGAGGTCACAAAATTGTTCACTTTTTCTGGTTAATTATTATTTCAACATTTTTACATTATGTAATCTTAACTAGATTTTCCAATGTCAGTTAATAAAATTTCAGCTTTTTGTTTTTACAGTTTTTTTGGAAGCTTCTTATCTTGCTCTGGTGACATCACTTGGTTAACTTTTTTCTTGCTGCTCTAATTGTTGTTTTAAAAATCTAAATAAGGAAAATATATCATCAGACTATTTTTTTACAGGATATTCTCTGAATTTCAAAATTGTAAGTAGACTGAAAGGAACCAATCTTGTATTCCACACAGATAAAAAGAAGTGTTCTCTGACAAGTTTTTAACAATAGATCCTCAGAGTCACAGAACCAGAGCCCTTAACCTGGGATCCTTGGATAATCTGTTCATAGGTGGACTTCCAGGGATCTAAAAAGCCTCTGCAATTATATACAAAACTTCTCTTCTGAAGAGAGCATGGTTCATAAGTTTTTCTTTCTCAACATTTTATTATGAAAAATTTCAAAAATATAGAACAGTTGACAGTGTTACCCTCCACTTAAAATTTACTCTTAACATTTTGCAATATTTGCCTCATTGCAGATGTATTCATGTATCCATCCTCAATTCACCCTTCAATCCACCTTATTTTAAAAATGTATTTCAAAGTAAGATGAAGATATCAGTACATATCACCCCTAAACACTTCAGTATATATATCTTTAACTAGAGTTCACTCTTTGTTTATGGTGTTGTGTTTTTAGTGAAATTTACAAATAATAAATGCACAGAATTTAAGTATGCTATTCAATGAATTTGAATAAGAATATACACATCCAAACCCTTATCAAGATAAAAAAAAAAACCACTTTGATGCCCCTGCCCATCAATACTTGCCCCTCACTGAAAGACAACTACTGTTCTAATATTTTTCACCATAGATTTGTTTTTCCTTGTTCTAGAATGTCATGTAAGTGAAATCATACAGTATATATTTAAAGTTTATTTAATATGTTTTTTAGATTTGTCTATGTCACTGTATATATCAATAGCACTTTTTATTGAACACCTACTATGTGTCGAGCACTATTCTTAGCATCCGGAATGCAAAGTTTAATGAGGTATGGTACCTGCACTACTGCATTATAGGATTGTAGCAGAGAACTTGGAGGGTTGAGCCAGGGTGCAGGGGTGAAAGAAGAGGAGGTTCCTGATGAAGATAGTTGCTGAATTAGTTCTTTAAGAACAATCAAGAGTTAGCTTGGCCCAGAAAGGGAGTTTCTAAGGGGAGGTGAGAAGACAAAGTGAATCCCAAGGGGAGGAGTAACATGGAAAAAATGTCACAGTGCTTGCTTGACAGCAGATATAATAAAATTGGACTGATACAGAGAAGACTAGAATGACCCCTGCAGAAGGATGACATGCAAATTCATAAAGTGTTCCATATTTTTCACAGAATACACATTCTTTTCAAGTGCACATGGAACATTCTCTAGGACTGACCACATACTAGGGCACAAAACAAGCCTCAACAAATTTAAGAGTATAGAAGTTATCTTAAACATCTTCTCTGACCACAACAGCATGAAACTAGAAATTAACAACAGAAAAAGAAATGAGAAAAAAGCAATTACATGGAGGCTAAACAAAATGCTACTAAAAAACCAATGGGTCAATGATGAAATCAAAGAGGAAATTAAAAAATACGTTGAGACAAATAACAATGAAATCTCAACCATACAAATCTATGGGATGCAGCAAAAAGAGTTATAAGAGGGAAGTTCAGAGTAATTCAGGCCTTCCTCAAAAAAACAAGAAAAATCTAAAACCACCTAACATACCATTTAAAAGAATTAGATAAAGAAGAACAAATAAAACCTAAAGTCAGCAAAAGGAAGGAAATAATAAAGATCAGAAAGGAAATAAATAAAATAGAGACTAAAAAAAAACAGAAAAAGTCTATAGAACCAAGAACTGGTTCTTTGAAAGGATAAACAAGATTGACAGACCTCTGGCCAGACTCACCAAGAAAAAAAGAGAGAGAACACAGATATACAAAATAAATATAAAAACCCATAAGGGAATACTACAAATAATTGTATGTCAACAAATTCAACAACCTAGAAGAAATGGATAAGCTTCTAGAAGCATACAGTCCACCAAAACTGAAGCAAGAATAAATAGATAGGGACTTCCCTGGTGGCTCAGTTGTTAAGAATCCACCTGCCAATGCAGGGGACGTTGGTTTGATCCCTGGTCCAGGAAGATCCCACATGCCATGGAGCAACAAAGCCTGTGTACCACAACTACTGAGACCATGCACTGCAACTACTGAAACCCATGTGCTCTAGGGCCCATGTGCCACAACTACTGAAGCCCACATGCCTAGAGTCCATGCTCCACAACAAGAGAAGCCACCACAATGAGAAACCCATGCACCACAATGAAGAGTAGCCCTCACTCACCACAACTAGAGAAAGCCCACATGCAGCAACAAAGACCCAATGCAGCCAAAAAATAAATAAAAATTTTTAAAAAGAATAAATAGATAATTTGAACAGACTGATCCCTGCAACTGAAATAGAATCTGTAATTTTAAAATTCACTACAAACAAAAGTCCAGGACCAGATGACTTCACAGGTGAATTCTACCAAACATACAAAGGAGAACTTATACCAATCCTTCTCAAATTCTTCCAAAAAAATTGAAGAGGAGGGAACACTCCCAAGGACATTCTATGAAGCTACCATCACCCTGATACCAAAATCAGACAAAGACACCACCAAAAAGGAAAATTACAGGCTAATATCTTTGATGAATATAGATGCAAATATTCTCAACAAAATATTAGCAAACTGAATCCAACAACACATAAAAAAGATCATACACCACAACTAAGTGGAATTCATCCCAAGTTCACAAGGATGGTTCAACATACACAATTCAATCAATGTAATACACTACATCAACAAAATAAAACACAAAAACCACATGATCATCTCAATAGATGCAGAAAAAGCCTTTGACAAAATTCAACATCTATTCATGATTAAAACTCTTACCAAAGTGGGTATAGAGGGAACATATCTCAAAATAGTGAAAGCTATTTATGACAAACCCACAGCCAATATAATACTCAGCGGTGAAAAGTTGAAAGCCTTCCCACTAAAATCTGGAACAAGACAAGGATGCCCACTCTCACCACTGCTCTTCAGTATAGTATTGGAAGTCCTAGCCACAGCAATCATACAAGAAAAAAAAATGTGTCCAAACTGGAAGGAAAAAGTTACAATTGTCATTATATGTAGATGATAAGGATACAAGATTAACATACAGAAATCAGTTGCATTTCTTTACACCAACAATGAAATATTAAAAAGGGAATGTTAAAAAAACAATGTCTTTTAAAATCACAACACAAAAAATAAAATACTTAGGAATAAACCTCACTAAGTAGGTGTAAGATTTATACGCTGAGTACTATAAAACATTAATAAAGGAAATAAAAGAGGATTCAGAGAAATGGAAAGATATTCCATGTTCTTGGATTGGAAGAATTAATATTGTTAAAATGGCCATACTACCCAAAGCAATTTACAGATTTAATGTTATCCCTATCAAATTACCCACGACATGTTTCACAGAACTAGAACAAATAATCCTAAAATTTATATCATACCATAAAAGACCCAGAATAGCCAAAGCAATCCTGAAGAAAAAGAATAAAGCAGGAGGCATAACCATCCAAGACTTCAGACAATACTACAATGTTACAGTAATCAAAACAAAGTGCTATTGGCAGAAAAACAGACATATGGATCAGTGGAACAGAATAGAGAGCCCAGAAATAAACCCACTCACCTATGGTCAATTAATCTTCAACAAAGAAGGCAAGAACATACAATGGATAAAAATAGTCTCTTCAGCAAGTGGTGTTGGGAAAGTTGGACAGCCACATGTAAATCAATGAACTTAGAACACACGCTCTCACCATACACAAAAATAAACTCAAAATGGCTTAAAGACTTAAACATATAAGACATGACACCATAAAGCTCCTAGAAGAGAACATAAGAAAAACATTTTCTGACATAAATCATAACAATGTTTTCTTAGGTCAGTCTCCCAAGGCAACAGAAAAAAAAATGAAAGTAAACTAATGGGACCTAATCAAACTTACAAGCTTTTGCACAGCAAAGGAAACCACAAACAAAATGAAAAGACAACCTACAGAATAGGAGAAAGTATCTGAAAATGATGAAACTGACAAGGGCTTAATTCCCAAAATATACAAACAGATCATACAGGTCAATATAAAAAAAGAAATCAAAAAATGGGTAGAAGACTTTAATAGACATTTCTCCAAAGAAGACATACAAATGGCCAATAGGCACATGAAAAGATGCTCAACATTGCTAATTATTAGAGAAATGCAAATCAAAACTACAATGAGGTACCACCTCATGCCAGTCAGAATGGCCATCATTAAAAAATCTACAAAAAACAAATGCTAGAAAGGGTGTGGAGAAAAGGGAACCCTCCTACAATGTTGGTGGGAATGTAAGTTGGTACAGCCACTGTGGAAAACAGTATGGAGTTTCCTCAGAAAACTGGGAATAGAATTACCATATGATCCAGCAAACCCAGTCTTGGGCATATATCCAGACAAAACTATAATTCAAAAAGATACATGCACTCCAATGTTCATTGCAGCACTGTTTACAAGAGCCAAGACATGGAAACAACCTAAATGTCCATTGATAGATGAATGGATAAAGAAGATGTGATACATATATCCAATGGAATATTACTCAGCCATTAAAAAGAATGAAGTAATGCCTTTTGCAGCAACATAGATGCAACTAGAGATTATCATACTAAGTGAAGTAAGTCAGAAAAAGACAAATACCATATGACATCACTTATATGTGGAATCTATAATGACACAAATGAAACTTTGTATGAAACAGAAACATAATCAGGGGCATAGAAACTAGACTGGTGGTTGCCAAGGGAAAGGGGAGTGGGAGAGGGTTGGGTGGGAGTTTGGGATTAGCAGATGCATTCTATATTATATATAGAATGTATAAAAAACAAGGTCCTACTGTATAGCACAGGGAACTATACTCAATATCCTGTGATAAACCATAATGGAAAAGAATATGAAAAAGAATGGAAAAGAATATGAAAAAGAATATATATATATATATCACTTTGCTGTACACCAGAAACTAATACAACATTGTACATCAACTATACTTCATTTTTTTAAAAAAGCCCTAAAGAAAGACAAAGAAAGATCAGTGCAAGAAGAGGATATTACACTCAATATATATGCACCCAGTATAGGAGCACCTAAATACATAAAACAAATACTAACAGAGATAAAGGGAGAAATTGACAGGAATACAATAATAGTAGTTGACTTTAATGCTGACTTCAATGGACAGATCTTCCAGAAAGAAAATCAGTAAGCAGCAAAGACCCTAAAGTGTACAGTCCCTTTGCTGTACAGCAGTAATTAACACAACATTGTAATTCAACTATACTTCAATAAAAATATAAATTTAAAAAATCACAGAGGTAAGAAATTGCATGGTTTTCTAGGGATAGCTACAAGTATTTCAGTGTGCCTGAAATAAGTGGTAGAAGATGGAGACAGACAGAGAGGTAGAGCCTGGATCATTCTCAGTGTTATTAAGGAGATTGAATATCCTATAAGAAATGGAAAACAATTGAAAGGCTTTAAATGAGAAAAGTCATGATCAGATTTGTGTTGTGGTAGCAGATTTGATGCTGCTTTAATGGCAGATTCAAATGGACAAGACTAAAGGCAGAAGATTCAGGTAATAAGGTACCATTTTAGTTAAAAGATATAAGACCATGATAGTGGGGATGGTAGAAGGAGAGGTTTCCAAAAATATTTAGGTGATAAAAGTAGCAGAACTTGCAATTGATTAGTTAGTAATGGATACCATGCAGTCAGGAGAAGGTCCTGAGAGAAAAAAAGGAATCAATACAGCTCCAAGATTTCTAACTTGCATGATGAATTAGGAAGTGGTGCTACCCAATAAGATATAGAATAGAATGAAGGAACATGCTTAAAGAAGGTGATAAGTTAGACATATTAACTTTGAGATACTTGTAAAATTTCTAAGTAATTAGATATATAAGCCTGAAGCTTGTGGGAGAGGACTGGACTAGATTATTAGGTCATTAACGTAAGAGGATGATTATTAAAACATAAGAGGAGGGCTTCCCTGGTGGCGCAGTGGTTGAGAGTCCGCCTGCCGATGCAGGGGACGCGGGTTCGTGCCCTGGTCCGGGAAGATTCCACATGCCGCGGAGCGGCTGGGCCCGTGAGCCATGGCTGCTGAGCCTGCTGCATCCGGAGCCTGTGCTCTGCAACGGGAGAGGCCGCAACAGTGAGAGGCCCACGTATCGCAACAAAATAAATTAATTAATTAAAAAAATAAATAAAACATAAGAGGATGAGATTGCCCAGAGAGAGTTAGAAAAAAAAAGAAAAAGAAAATGGGCTGGAGGTAAACTCTAAGGATATAAATATTTAAGATGTTGGTAGAGTAAGAAGGTACTGAGTTAGAAACAGAAAATGAAGGATTATATAGACACAAGCAAAACCAAGAAAGTCCAGGGCCGAGCATGTCAAGAGAGTAAGAAGTTTCAGGAAAGAGAGAGCAATTGACAATGATAAGAATAGACCTCTAATCTTATTTAGATGTTCCCAAGTCTTGCCTATATCGCTGATATAGCACTTTCAAATTGTACAGTAATCAGGAGCAGATTTTTCAGGATTACTTGAGATGCTGCCTCCCAGGCTTGAAGTCCTCAGTATGTCCACCAAATAAAACATAACTCTCAACTTTTAGATTGTGTCTGTATTTTTTTAGTCGACATTTATGGTGACTATGGATAAGGAACCCAGAGCTGATTTCTTTCCTTCACCTGAACTCTACGAGGATCTGCAGCCTTGGTACCAGCAGAGACCTCATGCCTATTCGCATCCTCGGGGAGTCCAGATGAATTCGGATGAGCCTCTCCTGGTTCTAGGCTCTCCCATTATTGGTTGATGATCCTAAGTTTTATTCGGTGGTGTTAAACTCCTCTCTGGAGGAGTAGGTTACCCTTGAAACTCAGTTTCAAGAAGAGGTACCTGGGTTACCCTCAGTGTAAAAGGCACTGGGAAGATTTTTGCTCAGTTTAGACACTGAGTGGTTTATCCTCAGTTTAAAGACTGGAAAGACGTTGCTCAGTTAAACACCGAGTAAGGTTGGACTGGACTGAGTAATTAGGGGGAAGACTGACCTGTCATTTTTCCTTGAATTGGCTACCTTAATAGAGTTTGTTGAAATAAAACATAAATCTTATAAGAGCTTCTGAACTCTGAAGAACAGACTGTCTCCTCCTGGCCGGCAACAGCTTTCTCAGGTGAGTGAGAAACTTGCAGGAATGGTGGAGGCAAGACCATGCAGCTGTCCTATAGGGAAACCCACTAATTTAATTAACAACCTGCTCAACCCGGGATGTGAATAAGAACTGGCCATCCCGTGATCTGAGCACCCATGGTGGTCTTATATGCCACCGGGAGAACCTGAGAAATGTAAGAGGGGGCTGAAACAACTCTGGGGCAAAAGCCTATAGGAGTTAAGATCTCAAGCAGCAATTGGCCCACCACATGATCATCACAATCATCACATTGCACATGATCATCACTAGCAATTTTTATTTCAACAAATTCACCTCAGAATGGGAAATAAAGTTTTCAGAACAAAAGAAAATGGACGACAGATTGCCAGCCTCCAACTAATACCCCCAGCCAGGTTTATGTATGTACAAAACTTACAAGTACTTACTTAATTGGGAATTAAAGGAAATCTTACTCTAAAAATAAGGGGGCTCTTTTATGGCATATGAAGTTAAGTTTAAAAAGCTGGCTTGACAAAAGTATCTTTTCAGAGTTCTGACTTTAAACAAAGGCCTTCTAGAGGGAACTTGCATTTCTCTTTCTGTATCTTGGAGATGTAAATGTTCTAGCTGATCTTCCTAGAGCATTCTGTGTGTGTGTGTGTGTGTGTGTGTGTGTGTGTGTGTGTGTGTGTGTGTGTGTGTGTGTGTGTGTGAAAACCTGACCTCTGCCATACTATTTTTGAGAGTAAACTTTCTGGATCTTACTTAGGTGACATCTTTCTCCACTCTCTTATAGGGAAGCCTCTTGCATCTTATTGGTTTGAATCACTGTTAAAATATTTCATTAATGGCCAAATGACGGATCCTTTAAATTGAAGAAACTTCTAAATTGGTGGATTTTCTAGAGTGCTCTCATTATAAACAGCTGTTTTATTGGTACCTATAAAAACAAAAATCAAATTAAAGGTGGAAAAAAGAAATATATCTAATTGTTAACCTAAGAACTTCCTTAGCTTGAATCAAACAAAGAAAAACAGATTTGGGAAGCTTTATTTGTGGTCTTTGCTTCCTCTCAATAGCTCTTACAGATGTTAATAAAAACATTGGAATAAATTAATGTTAACAGGAAAAGAACATGTAAGAAAGTCTAGACACTTTTTCCAGCAAGGTAGAAATTTTTAAAAAGACATCTCAAATGAATAAAGAAATCTTTAGATAGTTATTTAAAATGGGATAAATAAAATGAATATTTATGTGATTACCTAAGGTTAAATGGGCCAAAAAGGACTCCCTACAGGTCCTCAACATTAAAAGCCAACAAGTCTACTTATCCCAGTTTAAAATATACATATATTAAGAGCTGAAAAAAATTTACACTGAGATATCTGACCAGCAAGTATTTGGGGCAACAGTTGGGCCAAAGCACCTGAGTTCCTTGGCTCAACCCTCTCTGGGGATCCCAGAGCCTTTTATATAAAAATAGATTAAATGGGCAGGGAATAAAAAGAAAGAAAAACTTCTAGAATACCTCCTGTAAGATCAAAGTTTGTTGATTGGATCCTAATGAAAACTAAAGGTATAAAAAGTGACAGAATTGAGATGAAAGTGTATAAAATTGATATATTTAAATGGGCTTTATGTAAGATGGTTATGTCTCTTTATTTAATTATATTGCAGGATAGGCATGTTTCACTGGGAATTCTTCCTCTGTGTGTTATTGAATCACTAGGTTGTGTTTCAGGGGGCTCTGAAGAGCTCCAGGTCTTTATGACTCAGTGCAGAAAGAATTCAGTGAGAGGCAAAGTGATAGATAAGAAGTGATTTATTAGCATAGGAAGCTTGTGAGGCTTACAAGTGGGTGGGTGAGAGGGTGCTGCCCCGAGAACATAGTGGGCTACAGTTTTATAATCAAAGGAAAAATGGCGAGGGGGAAAAGACCAACTTATTCCTCATTCTTGAGTAGACATCAAGCTTCCATCATCAGCTCCTCCTCCAGGATGGGCAGGGGAGTTTTCTTGTCCCTATATGGTCAAGCTGGGACTGTCATGGCACTATGGAAAAATTATTCCATGTCTCAGTACAATGAGGGTCTTTCACTTTGAAATGTCACCTTTCCATAAATTATTGTTTTTCATGTGTGTAGAGAACATGTCCCAAGGATTATAACTTACTGAGCTTGCTGGGCAAGATGTGGGTCTCATGCCACAATTGTTTTATTGTTTTGGGGCGTGTCTCATGCTTCTGCTGCATGGTTTTGTTGCTAAGCAAGCCTGATTGGTTTTGTGGTTAAGCAAACCTACTTTCTTGAGTGATCATCAACTTACAGGGGTCCCCCATATTTTTTCTTTACTTACAATCCCCTAGTGGGATTAACTATTTAATCATCTAGTTTGTCCCTTTACTCTGTCCCTATCAGTATTATAAGACAAGGCATATAGAGCTGCCCCTCAGGAAATATTAATTGAACATATTAAAGGAAACCGATAGGGGTACCTGAGCCATACAAAAAGTAAAACCTGGAAACTAACATTCAAGAGCTAATAAAAATAAAAATAGTGATTTTGCTCTGGGTTTAACTTGTAAACTCAGAAAGAAGGTCTTTGCTGAATGCCTTATACAAGCTTTTGAATGTATGATAAACTAAACTCTAATGTTCTAGAACATAGAGCTCATAAATTTCAGTTTAGTTAGAAATCTTCTCACTGATATAAAATATAGCTGGGCAAGTCAATCTTTTAGTATCCATTAGGTGACAGACCTGTTCTTTGGGGAATTAAAAGCAACTGTCTTTCTCTTGCAAATCTTTACAAACCAGAATGTAAATTCAAGTCACAAGGAGCTGAGACTGAGCCTAATTAGCTCAATAAGGCAGAACCTGACACCAAGAGGAAAAAAATGACAAAGTCACAGTTTTAAAATTCAAACCAAACTTTACAAATAGTAAAGCCTTAGTCATCTGAGCAAACAACTTTAATGTCTTCCAACTGTTCTTTGTAAACTAGTAAGTTTATATTGTAATACCTGATTCATAACTGGTTTTTTATTTATTTATTTTTTAGTGAAGCCATGAGATCTCTAGCTTTGCCTGTTTATATATCTGTGTACACATTATACATATGAGATAGCTCTACCTCTGGAAGGTATTTTCAGAATTGAATTTATAAAGAGCTCAATTTTAAACTAAGCACATACAAATTAAATAGTAAAGAAACTGGCTAAAATGACTTTCAGGTTCATGTGAACTGGGAAATATTCAATATTAGGTTGATACCTGGTATTAAAGTTAAAATCTGTTGATCTAATAGACATGTCTTTAGAGTCATCAACATTAAGTATAATATTTTATTGTGCCTAGGTTTAATAGAAGTCATATAAGACCTTATTATATCTATTACAAGAAAAATAACTTGATATGATAAAACTTTGTAGTAAATTTAACTGAGATAAAAAGCTTTTTGGTTAACTTTAAAAATAATAATATTTTAGAAATGTCTACTTAAAGTGATCTCTCCAGATATTTGGTAACAAAGTTCTAGTGTTGCTTAATTTAAGTGATGGAAGTTTATTAAATAGCTAGGTGATTCCCAGCTAGCTGATTCTCAGTAACATAAGATACTGAGACATCAATTACTAAACAGAGAAACTAAAGGTATTTAGGACTATAAATAAATATGTTTGGTGCCACCCTGAGATGTTCTCTATAAGAAAACAAATGTTTTTTAAGAAATTATCACTGGTATTATGTTTACCAATCTACAGAATGCTAACGTAAAATACAGTTCATAATTGCTTACCTCTTAGTTTTCACTAGAAATTAAGGTTTTTAAGAGTTGAGGATTCTCATTTAAACATGTAATTAAAGTGAATAGGAATAATAAGGAAACATTCCAGTATACTGTAGGAAAGTAGAATGTGTGTTTTCAGTAAAGAAGTTATGAGGAATGGAATTACATTTTACTGGGGGAAAGTATGTCTTAGAGCTAGTTGTTTTTGGATGGAAAGATAAGGGATGAACAAATATGGATACAGAAAGTGATGAGAGATTATGGAAAGGAACTCTGAAGTTTTATGCATGTTCAGGATTAACTAATTTTAGATTGAAGTTAATTAAGTTAATGGATTTTGTTGTTAGGTAAGCTAGTACAAGACTGGAATTTGAAAAAAGTTTCTTAGAGTGCTCCTTTTTGATAACAGATTGTGTGAGTTTCTGTGCCCTTAAGTGATCTGTATTTGTTTTGTTTTGTTTTTAATATTTTTGTGACTTTGGTTAAATGAATAAGTATTGTTTTGCAGTGACCTATGATCCTGTTGCATTTTAAAACCTTTTTTATATTTTTAACAAACTTCCTAAATATCAAACTCTAACTAAAGTTCTTTTAGCCTCCAGCTGACCCTGGGTTGCTTCGAAGGGCTTTGAAGGAACCCTGAGATATCTCCGAGAGAAATATTAAACTAATTAAGTTTATTTGGTATGTTAAATTACTTAAAGAACATTGCCAAGTGATTGGAGATGAACCTTGGCTTATAATGTATGGATAAATGTCATTAATACACATATTCCAAAATTTATATTAAATTCCTAAAATCTGATATGCTCTGATATGTTATCAGTCATAATTCTAGTGATTATCTTAAAATGTTATATGTCACAGAAATATCCAAGTTTCTTGCCAATTGCATTGTATTCAAATCTTTAACCATGCTATTTTAAGTTTTGTCTTTTATAGACAATCATTATTTTACTCTGATGCTTTTACAAAAATGAGGATCTTAAAGAAGACTCATAAAATGGACTTGTTTTAAACAAATATAAGTCTCTGATAGCCTTTAGATAACACCACTGAACTGAGGAACAAACGACAAAACTCTAATGGAAAATCTGATGACTTCATCCAGATCAACAGAAATTAATTTCATGGGACCAAATGAACTAAAAATTATAGTTTATAACGTTATGACTTTTTGTAAAATATACTAGCTTTAATCTTTGTTTTCCAAAAAAATCTTTCTTCTTATGCTATGTCCTACAACAAGTTGATAAAGTATACCTTTGTAAAAAAAGATGAAACATTTAACTTTTTCTCTCTACCTGATTAATCCAGAATTTGGCTTCTCCAGGTGGCTCTCTTGTGAACTTGATGGTTTATTGCAACTGGATTATAATATTTGTTTTAATTTGTTCTTTGTTTCCAAGTTGTTTATGCTTTGTGTCTCCCTGTTGCACTATTGACTTTGTCAATGTTACTAGCTGTATTACTTATATCCTGTCTATTTTATAAGGTTGTTGTCTCTTACTGTCACCAGGCCTCCAACAAAATTGATGATGTTAGCTAAACATCTTGAGGACATAGATCACATTTACGACTCATAAAGTAATTGTAATTGTTAGAGAAATGCAAATCAAAACTACGAGGTATCACCTCACACTGGTCAGAATGGCCATCATCAGAAAATCGACAAACAGCAAATGCTGGAGAGGGTATGGAGAAAAGGGAACCCTCTTGCACTGTTGGTGGGAATGTAAATTGATACAGCTCCTATGGAGAACAGTATGGAGGTTCTTTAAAAAGCTAAAAATAGAATTACCATATGACCCATCAATCCAACTCCTGGGCATATACCCAGAGAAAACCATAATTCAGAAAGAAACATGCACCCCAATGTTCATTGCAGCACTATTTACAATAGCCAGGTCATGGAAGCAACCTAAATGCCCAATGACAGATGAATGGATAAGGAAGATGTGGTACATATACACAATGAAATATTACTCAGCCATAAAAAGGAATGAAATTGGGTCATTTGTAGAGATTGGATGGACCTAGTAATAGTGTGATTCTAGGTATAGGAAGAAGCAAAAAGGTAAAACATTTCATGAATCATAATAGACTAGTAAGACAGAGGATCCAGAGAATCTGTAATTATCAACAGGGCCTAATCCAGAAATTAGCACCTGGAGTGACATATCAACAAAAATTTTTGCCTGATCTGGGAAGAAACTCTGAGCACTGTGGGACAAAAATTGGTCATGAAATGTCTCCCAAGTATCGCTCAAATTTCAGACCAAGAGGAGGAACTAAGGAATCAAATATGTCCTGCCATATCAGTAAAAAATATATCACAGTCATCAATAATTGCAGTCATCTCTGATGGTGAGCTGGTTAGTCCTGAGGGAACTCAGGAAGGGAACAAAGAATATTTGCCATCTAGCAGGCATCAGACTACAGCCACTCCTGAAGTTGAGCCCTGAGGAAACTCAGGATGTAAAAACACTGGATACTGGCCCCAGGTTGCTGAGGTGTATATCAAAGGAATGATCTCAGTGAGTCCAGACTCTTGCATCTTCCCGCATATAGAAAAGCACTAAATTCTTTAAATTGAGATATCTAGGTTTTCTTCTATTAACAGTAATCTTTTGTTGCTCTTTGTTGGAAAACTCCTATATATCCTAGCTCTCCCCTCACTTCCTTGGAGCAGTTTTCTCAGGGTTACTTGAGATGCTGCCTCCTGGGCTTGAAGTCCTCAGTATGTCTGTCAAATAAAACATAACTCTCCAAAAAAAAAACTGTACAGTAATCAACACTTTATCTGAATTCTTGAATTGTATTATAAGTTTTGCCAGGTCACCGACATTCTGTTTGGCTGTATATTCCAAGAACCTAACATAGTAGGTACCAAAAAAGTACTTGAGGCAAGACAATTGAAAAGTATCAAATAGCACTGGCAGTAGAAAGTCTTTAGTGATAATTAGAAAAAGCTTTCATAGAGTGGCATGGAGCAGAAGTCAGACAATGGGTGAAAGGAAGGTAAGTTAAAACAGCTAATATAGAATATTCTTTCAAGAAGTTTGAAAAGGAGAGAAAGCTGGGAAGGTAATTTAATGGTTGGTAGTTACCGCTGAAGGAAGAAGACAGTAGAGAAGGAGACTATATTTTTGTTGTTTTAATAAATTCTACAAATTAAAATATTTTATGCCAAAAGAATTTAGCTTTTACTAACTTTCATGCTTTAGAATTTAAATATATATATTTTTTGTTTTAAGTTAATGACAGAATAATAAAGTGTGCACATTGTGTTTGTACTGTGCTTAGATACTGTTTTCATTATGGTCATTGAGTCTGTTTCCTTCCTTCTTCAGAATCCTGCCATCAGTATAGAAGTGAACTGCATTGATCTATTACAAGTAGAAGGATATAATTTGATAGCTGCCGGAACCTTAAATGGTGTGATCATCTTATGGAATTTTGTAACATCTACTGTCAAAGAAGTGTGAGTTGCATTGTTTCCTTAAATAATATAATCATTTCCATAAAAAGTTGAGCTGCAGAAAAGCCAGAGTAACATTCAATACTTAAAAATATAAATACTTAAAAAAATAAAGCAATAAATAAAAGGGATGATAACTCTTTCAAGGAGGCTTTCCTGGAGGTTATGCTCACGAGGAGACTATGTTTTAAGTGTCTAAATCCCAGAATGATATGAATAAAGTGAATCTTAAGTATATGTATTCCCAAGTGCTTTTACATTTACTCTTCTTGAGTATGTACTAGAGTATGTACATGCTTTCCATGTATAATCTTGTCCAAATTCATAACCTTAACAAATACTTAAATACATAATAATTTTAAATAATAATCTCATAGCTTCAAGCACACATATCCAATTGCCTACTGGCAATTACAACATCTGGATTGCCAACAAGACCCTTAAAGTCCCACATACCCAAATCTTCTTCCCAACCTACCCTCCCCCAAAACATCTTTTCCTGTATTCCCATTGACACCACTATCTACTCAGTCACCAAAGTCAAATGGTGAGAAGTATTCAAGAGGGGTTTTCCTTCTTATTCACCACCCCAACACATTACTACAGGTCAATATTAACAAGGGCATGACATATGTAATTCTACATCTCAACCAATTAGATTTGCTCTGTTCCACAAACTTTACCCTCCCCTTGCAATCCATTTCTAAATGTCCTTACCATTGGTTATAAAGAAAATATAATGTAACATTGTATTATTTGTTATGGATGGATTATAAATAATAAGCTTTCCCCAGCTGTGTAATTGGGCTCTAAGCAAGGGCCATGTATGAACACCTTATGTCAAGAGAGTTTGTAAAATTGTACTTTGAGGTACAAGATAGCCAAGAACAATGAATTAAAAAGAAAATCAATTCTATCTAAGCATTTGGGGGAAGGAAAGAGGTATAAAAGGAGGAGAGAAGAGAGTCAAAGAGGACAAGGGAAAAGAAGAAAAAAAAGCAAAAGAAATCTCTGCCTGTCTAGCTATAGTACCTTGCATACATCTACCTGGACTCTATGACCCTTTCCAGTCTATGTCAGAGTTTTCATTTTCAACCAAGTTTTGGGAGGAAATAGTCCTTTCCTTTTTGATTCTGGGTATATTTTCCTTTGAACCTTTAGCTGAAGTATCTGTTTCGGAAGACCCCTCCTCTGTACCTCAGCTCAGGTTCTACTAGGCCCTGTCGCTAGAATTCCTGTCATCCTTCAGTTCCTTCCCTTCAACCCTTGCCCTTAGGCTTTTCTCACAGACTGTATACTTGTCATTTTATTCCTATATCAATATACACTGCACAAGTCCTCACCTTCTTATTAATTCAGTTCTCACATTATGTCAGCTTTTGTATGACTCACTACTTAGGGAAAACATATAGACTAAAAAGGCAGAGAAAATAGTCCTACTGCCACAGCTTAAAAGAGAGGGCAGCTCCCCTGAGAATATTCCCAATTCAAAGGTGAAGATCTTCCTTGTTGAAGTGCTACGCATTTTACCAAGGGATGCATGCAAATCCAATACCCAGTCAAAGAAAAATAACTGACGGTAATGGGTCATACACAGTGTCCTCTTCCTATAACAAGATGATTATACAAAAACGATTGATTTAGAATCACTGGAGTATTTCACATAGCATATAATTTAACACAGAACTGTCCAAGGTAATTTAGGCCTAGTTTAAAGACTCTAAAGTTGAACATGGTTTCCATATTCCTGGTGGGGGCCATCTCTACCTCTACCTCAAACTTTGCTTTAAGATCCCTTCACCAGTCAGGAGAAATAAGCTTTCTCTTTCTGTTCAAAGCGCCATGCCTTTTTTTGGATGCAAACTAGAAATTGTTGTTGCTAATGAATAGTCCACTTCACTATTCAGTTTACCTGCAGAGCAGAAATATGTAAAAAGTTGGAGCTCAACAAGTCATCAAACTCACAAGCTCCTCTTTTGAGCTTGGTTCACTCTCCAGGAGGTCCTTCATCACTTATCTGTCCAAATTAGCAGAGGCAATTTCCACTAAAGGAAAAAGAACAGTTTGCTACAAGGTCTATTTGCTATAAGGAATGTCAAGTGTGGCTTAACAGCCTACCATGAAGTGCCAGGACAGGCAGTGGAAGACCATCGCTCTGCTCCCAGGAAATGGCCTAGGAAGGTGTTCTTGGGAATCTGGGCTAATGGGAGACTCAAGCAGCAAGAATAGTGTGATCATCAAATTACCTGCTTTTCTTCTCCACTTAATTATAAGCTACTTGAAGGTAGTAACTACATTTTATTCAAATTTCTCACTCTACTTATTCAAAGAGTAGAAATCTATTCTTTAAACTGTATGAAACTACCAGGAAGTTATATGAGCTCACTCTGTGAACTATAGGTTGAAAAAATAGACAAGCTAATTGACTTAAAAGACTTCTAAGCACTAAAAGATCATGTTATACAGAACCTTATTAAGGAAAGTATGTTCAAATGCTATACCTCTGGGTTTTCTCTCCATATTCAATGAACATTTCAGGAGTTGATTAGTTCTGCATGGGATATATGATATAGTAATGTAAATTACCACATTTGTAAATTTTTATCATGTAAATGTATGCTTATTCCTAGGTACAGACCTGAAGATTGCTTCACTGTGGACCCTGACTTGGATCCTAAACGCTTTAGAATTAATGACATACTGTTTCTCTTTCGTAAACCTGAATGTGCAAGGTAACTCAATACTTATTGATCAAGAAATACTGTCTGGGACTTATGTGGATGATATAAAAAGAATTCTCTTCATCCCAGCATTTAGGAAGGTACAGTTGATGGAAGACATAGTTGGGCTGAGTAGTTGGCTTCAGCTTTCTTCCCTGTTATTGTTTTTGTAAGTGGATGGTCCCCAGGAAGATTTAATTTGCTGTGTGGGGATCTAATTTCCCTTACCACATCTCCCTTTACAACAGTAGCAGAGAGGGAAAATGCTCACTTGACCATATTTGTAGCCAAAAGACAACTCTATGAGCACTTATGTAAAGCAGAAAAAAGGATTTATATGGCAAATATGAAAGATCATATGGCAGCAGTTTTCATATGACATCTACTATAGCTGAGCAATCTTCATTTCTGAGAGAGCAGGGGATTTTTTTTTTTTTTTTTTTTTGCGGTACGCAGGCCTCTCACTGTTGCGGCCTTTCCTGTTGCGGAGTACAGGCTCCGGACGCACAGGCTCAGTGGCCATGGCTCATGGCCCACGGGCCCAGCCGCTCCGTGGCATGTGGGATCTTCCCGGAGTGGGGCACGAACCCACGTCCCCTGCATCGGCAGGCGGACTCTCAACCACTGCGCCACCAGGGAAGCCTGATTTTTTTTTAAATTTTAAGAAAAGGTGAATTTCCTGTTTATATTTGCTTGAGAGCTCTGATTTCAGTAAACAATAGGCAATGGTAAACACATCTCTGGAGAGAAATCAAAGGCTTCTGTACTATCATCATCCAGAAGTGAGCCAGAATGTAACACCTTCCCTACTCCTTGACTTGAAATGTTCTTATTCTGAGAATATTTTTAGGACCTCATCTATATATATCTGCACCAGAACCCTAAGCCAGTTTTCAGCCCATTCTAGCAGAATTGGAAACTGTAGAGCAGAAGTTACCAGGTTTTCCAGGCCTCCCCACTGCCACCCCACTCCCCACCATTTCAGTGTCAGAGCCTCTGGGACAAAATCTAGCCTTAACAGTGGGACAGAGCAGATTTTTATTTCCCACACCCAGGCAGTATCCACAGTATGCACACCAGAATGCACAGATGATGGCAAGAGTAATCACCTGAAATTAAAACAGAGGAGAGCACCCTTTGAGTATGATAGATTATCTTAACTCTTCCTCTTCGGGCTTCCTCCCTCTCCTTGTAGGAGATCAAGTCAGGATTCCATATGTTCTTCATCCCAATGTGAGTCTAGCAAGGGTCCACAGAGTAGTAAGGTAAGCAAGAAATAAGGAGAGTATGTCTTCCTGTTATACCCAATGTTGGTTCAAAAATAGTGATTTGTTGCATATAAGTCCCTCCCCTGCATGTATGTAAAAACTTTTTTGTTTCCCCTAAAAAGCAATGTCTAAACTGTCTTCATCTTTTTTTCCTATTTTTTCAAGGCTTTTATATCTGCAAATAATCATGAAGAAAACAAATTACATAGGCTACTTTTAAGTTCATAAAATAATAATTTTAGACTATCTCTTTTGCTAAAAAGTATTACACAATTACACACATTTCACAGAGGGAAGAGACAGCATGTAATTACATAATGTAATGTAATGCCATGGTTTTCAAACTGTGTTCTCAGTTCCAATTTTATATATTTTTACACGTTTCATTTCTAGTTAGGATTTTGTCTGAAGGAAAGTTTTCACTGCATAAATTATTTTAAAAGCACTAGCTTAGTGGAAAAAAATAAACTTGTAAAGATGTGTGTCAGACAGACTTGCACTTAAATCCAAGCGCTCCATTTATTATCTGATTAGCTTTAGAGATGTCACTTAATCTCTGAGTTTCTGTTTCTTCATCAATAACAAGGGAATAATAAAACCTAACTGGCATGGTTGTGAATGGAATTAGAGATCATATACACCAAGAACACAGCATGAACTAGGTATTTAACTATTCTCGTTATTATGCTACACCGGAGCCACTAGGAAAAGGTTGTGTTACAAATACCCTATTTATGAGCATGAAAATCTCTTAATACACCTTTTCAAAGAATTAATTAAAAAATAACTTTAAACCTAATCCTTAAAAAAAAAACAAACTTTAAACCTAATGCTTAGAGATATAAATTTAACTATGAAAAAAATCTATTCATCCGATATATCTCATTTCCTTCCAATGTCATAGAAATATTATCTTTTTCTCCCCAAATTCAGGAAAGCAAACAGAGCATACATGACAGTGAGGTTAAAGGTCGGTATGAAATCTCCTCTCTTCCTTATAAAACAATTCCTTTGCAATAGGGAGTTTAGGTGATAGAATACTTCTAATTAACATATATTCTTTTTGTGACTAAATGTTAAGGTGCTGTAGAATTCCGTAGTCTAAGAAGCAGAATTTCCATTAGGATGATACCTTTTAGTTACTAGTTAGTTAGTTAGTTACTACTAACTCTAGATTTTAAAAATCCAAAATATTACTGAGCTTCTTAGTCTTCAGCCCATTTCCCTAAAACTTACACTAGATTCATAAGCCATTTTGTAATGTGTAAGACTTATACTGGATGTATATCTAGTTTTAGCTGCTATGTACAGTGCAAAGCCTTTTTCAGTAGAATCCAAAATGAGCCCTTTTAGTTTTTTCCAGTGATACAGGATTCCATTTGTTAATGGTTTTTTGTTCTCTGCCTGATTGAAGTTCTCTGGGATTAAAAAAATTCTAGACAAAAGAATGTGGGGTTCTTTTTGTTTTGTTTTGTTTTGTTTTGTTGCTATTTTCTTACCTGCCTCCTCTTTTACATTCTATAAAATTTGAAATTCCAAGTATAACAAACACTGGTAACTCACTAATTTTCCAACAGGTGAGCAAAAAGATGTCATGGTAGGTGAGCGACAGCCAGTGGACAAAAAACATCTGGAAAGCACCAATTTAACAGATACTCAACCACCTATCCTTGTCACTGCACATGAGGATGGACATCTCCGCTTGTGGACCTTGGAGGTGATGGGGCCTGTTATTTTCCTGGAACAGCAAAGAATAGGAAAGATAAAAAGGATTATTGAATAAACCTTAGCCTTCTAAGGTTCCGTATAGCATCTAATTCTATTATTGTTCAATCTTCTAGTCAATATCCTAGTTTTTCAGCCTGCTCACTGAAAATACGACTCAAAATTTATAATAGGTCAGTTTTGTAACTCAGAAGATCAAATCATCAACACTGCTAAGACAACGACTGTATTTCAAATCTTTCTTTACATTGAGCTATGAATACAACCCACCATATATTTCACTGGATATTTAAATAACATTAGATAATATAAATGATGAATATATCATTAAAGAACGTAAGAACACTGAAATGTTGAATATACATAAACTTTTAGTTATCCAAACTATTGGAAGAAGTTATTACAATAGTATTAAGAGTCCTTAAACATTTTACAGTGAAAAAATAACTTTCATGTACTAAAAGATTTTAAATGATTTGGGGGTGGAAAGTGGGGCAGGATTTGAATTGGGAGTCCAGAAATGACAGAAGGAAGGATCTTGAGTAGACTGATGATGATGACAATGAAATTTTTAGAGAGGCAAAGGAGGTAGCACCACTTGTAAGGCTCCTTTCTAGAGGGAAACCCAGAAAACAGCAAGTTTTGTATGGCAGATAGTGAGATCCAACAACACAGAACAGCATAGCTGTCTGTTGGATAAAACCTCCCAGTTGATCAGTTGACTCTTAACTTATTAATGAGAAACTCTTGGATTGAAAATGCTACAAAATATTGTCGCAATAATTTTCCCTGTGATGATCCTGGTATTTGAGCAGTGCTTTTTTTCTTCCCCGATAAATAGATAATAAAAGTGTGAGAGCAATAGAAGGAGAAAAGGTTATATCTAACTAAATCATAGGAAACAAGCGGCAGATTCAAATTTTTTCTTCCTAAGCTTCGATGTTTAATCTCCAAGTAGAGAAATGTATATGAAAGTCCTTCCCAGTGATGACTTATACTAAATGCCAAAAAACACTCTGCCAAATTTCAATCCTTATCTTGCGCCAATATTCAAAATTAGATATTTCTGAAAAGGCGAATACAATATTCTCGCTTAAAATAAGTGAGATACACTTAAATCTGAAAAGAATGTTTATTTAAAAGGAGAATATGGGGCTTCCCTGGTGGCGCAGTGGTTGAGAGTCCGCCTGCCGGTGCGGGGGACACGGGTTCGTGCCCTGGTCTGGGAGGATCCCACATGCCGTGGAGCTGCTGGGCCCGTGAGCCATGGCCGCTGAGCCTGCACGTCCGGAGCCTGTGCTCCTCAACGGGAGAGGCCACGGCGGTGAGAGGTCCGCGTACCACAAAAAAATAAAATAAAAAAGAATATGTCACTGGAAAAGGGTTGAGGAACTGCATGAAAAGGGTCATGGGAAGTGAGCAAAAACAACCCTCAGGTATAGAGGTGATCTACAATAATCAGTCTAAATGCTTATAATTATGATAATAGTCTCCACTTTTATCAATATTTAATTTCAAAGAAATAAGTCCCTATAGATAATTTCAAATTATTTTTATTACAAAGAAGAGAATCATGTTACAATTAGTAGACATAGTTCTTTGGATAAATTATTTATCGAGAAACTCAACTCCAATATTGATATTTTATAGAATTTATTATCATACTTTATACAGGGAAGACTACTGAAAGATATTCTACCTTTCACAAAACATGCTGCCATTTCTCTGACATCGCTGTATACTGATTCATGTACCAGGATACTACTGACTGGAAATGTGGGTAAGTCACTACTCTTATGTAGTTGGTCACAGGTATCTTAACAAACTGCATGGTATAAAAATGGATATAGGAAAATATGTGACATTTATTGAGACAAAAGGAAGGATGCCCAAGCTGTCAAATGAACAGAAGAATGAATGAATGTCAGGAAAACCTATTTCATTCCTAGCTCTTTATTTAAAGTAAGACATCTATTTCTTCCGTCTTTAAATTGGGTATAGGACTACCCATCCCCTTACTTTACATGTTGGGAAGAATGTAAAGTTTTCATTTTTAATCTTAAAAGGGTTATGTTGCATTAATCTTTATTCTAAAGGGAGCAATGTCATGAATTAGAGAAGAAAGAGATTATTTTTCTTAATAAGGGACTTTTTATATTTATTGTTATAACTACTACAGTTGGTCTTAATTCTTTCATGTAACACTGTTCTTTTTTTTAATGCTTCCTTTCTATTTCCTTTCTTCTGTCTTTTGAATTAAGCTTAAGTTTTCTTTTCTTCTCTCTAATACTTTGAAAGATTATGTATATGCATAATCTTATGCACATGCATATGTAAATACAGTTTTTAATTTTACTAGTGTTTACTTTTAAGTTTAAAAAAAATCAGTTTATTAGAAGTTAGACTGAAACCTCATCTTTCCAGGTAAACAGAAAGCTTAGCCTACATTACCTGTCTCTTTTTCCCATAGCCACTCCTTCACTTATTATTTGCTAATGTAATCTCGAGATTTGCATCCAGATACTGCTATTACATTAATATTTATATTTTACATCTCCTCTTTTAAAAATGTTTTTTCATTTCAAAAGTTATTTTACAAAAGTTGCAACAAATTATTTCATACCAACAATTATTTGAGTCTTCTGGAGATTATAGAAAATAATTGTTTATGTTTGCATTCAGTATTACCAGTAGGTTTACAATATTTATTTAAAGTTACCTTTACTTAAATGAACTTATTTACAAAATAGAAACAGACTCACAGACATAGAAAACAAACTTATGGTCACCAAAGGGGAAAGCAGTGGAGGAAGGATAAATTAGGAGTTTGAGATCAGGAGATACAAACTACTATACATAAAATACATAAACAACAAGGTCCTACTGTATAGCACAGGGAACTATATTCAATATCTTGTAATAAACTATGATGGAAAAGAATCTGAAAAAGAATATACATGTATAACTGAATCACTTTTCTGTACACCAGAAACGATCACAAATCAACTATACTTCAATAAAAATAAATGAATAAAGTTATCTTTATTTTATCTGTTTCTTATTGCTCATCACCAGTCCTTTTATACTCTGATAATCTTATTCTTGACTTCTTATTTTTATTTATCTGTCAATCTTCATAGTTTCCACAAACACTGTTTCTGTTTGTAGTAGAATAGAGAAATCTAAAATCAGGCAAATTGTGCTCCTTCTTGTATATTTTTGCACAAACTTTACCTTCTATATGGTAAGCCTTTTCTAACAAAATACATAGAACTAAAATTTGAAATTATCTACAAAATTCCTAGAATGCACCTCTTTTACGGTTATCCCTCTTTGTCTCTGCCCAGAACAATTTTTCTATCATGTAAGCCATCTACTTCCTGAGATTTGTAGTTTTTGCTGTGGCCTAGAAAAATAGGGTGGGGGTGCATTTGGGATCCAATCCAGTCTCATGTATATTATAATTAAAGAAGACCTCCTAGATTCTGACCTTAAGCTTCCTTTATCTGTGCTTTGGTGGATACTAGAAGAACTTTTATGGGGGTTGCTAGTGAGTCACTATTTTAATCAGGCATCCTCAGACACCATTAGTTGTTGCTTTTCTGTTGTTATTAAACAGGGTTTATCTTTTAGATCAGTTTTAGGTTCACAGAAAATTTAAGCATAAATTGCAGAGTGCTCATATACACCTTACCTCTACTGCCACACTGCACACAGCCTCCCCCATTTTCAACATTCTGCACCAGAGTGATACATTTGTTACAGTCAATGAACCTACACTGACACATAATAATCACCCAAAGTCCATAATGTATAATAGTCCAACAAATGTGTAATGACATGTATCCACCACTACAGTATCATACAGAGTAGTTTCAATATCCTACAAAAACCCTGTGCCCAGCCTATTTATCCTTCCCTCCTCTCTTAACCCAGCAATCACTGATCTTTAATGTCTCTCCACAGTTTTGGCTTTTCCAGAATGTCATGTGGTTGAAATCATATAGTATGCAGCCTTTTCAGATTGGCTTCCTTCACTTAGTAATGTGCATGTAAGGTTCTTCTCTGTCTTTTCATAGTTTGATAGCTCATTTCTTTTTAATGATGAATAGTATTCCATTGTCTGAATGCACTACAGCTTATCCATTCACCTACTGAAGGTCATCTTGGTTACTTTCAAATTTTGGCAATTATGAATAAAGCTGCTATAAATATTTAGCTGCAGGTTTTTGTGAGGACATACACTTTCAACTCATTTGGGTAAACACCAAGGAGCATGAGTTCTGGATCTCCTGGTAAGAGTATGTTTAGTTTTGTAAGAAGCTGCCAAAATGTCTTCCAAAGTAGCGGTACAACTTTGCATTCCCACCAACAATAAATGAAAGCTCCTGTTGCTCCACATCCTCACCAGCATTTGATGTTGTCAGTGTTTTGGAAATTGGCCATTCTAAGAGGTGTGCAGTGATAGTGGTTTTAATTTCCATTTCTACAATGACATAAGATGTGGAGCATCTTTTCATATATGTATTGCCTTCTTTGATGTTGTGTATGCTCAGATTTTTTGGCCTATTTTTTAATAGACTTACTTGTTTTCTGATTGTTCTTTGAGTTTCAAGAGTTCTTTGTATATTTTAGATAAAAGTCCTTTATCAGATATATCTTTGCAAATATTTTCTCCTGGCTTGTCTTCTTGCTCCCTTGATGGTACTTTTTGCAGAGCAGTAGTTTTAAATTTTAATGAAGTCCAACTTATCAATGATTTGCTTCACAGATCATGCCTTTGGTGCTGTATCTAAAAGTCATTACCAAACTTAAGGTCATCTAAATTTTCTTCTAGGACTTTTATAGTTTTGCATTTTATATTTAGATCTATGATTCATCTTCAGTTTTTTTGTGTATGAAGGGTACAAAATCTGTGTCTAGATTGAGAGTGTTTTTTTTTTAATCATGAGTGTGTATTGGATTTTGTCAGATGTTTTATCTGCATCTATTGATGTGATTGTATGATTTTTCTTCTTTAGCCTGTGGATATGGTGAATTGCATTCACTGATTTTCAAATGTTGAACCAGCCTTCTATACCTAGGATAAATCTGATTAAGTCATTGTATATAACTTTTTTATATTGCTTATTTTGTTGAGGAATTTTGCATCTATATTTATAAGAGATTTTGGTCTGTAGTTTTCTTTTATTGAAATATCTTTGTCTGGTTTTTGGTATTATAGTAATCCTGGCCTCATAAAATGAGTAAATAACTATTCCCTGTGCATCTGTCTTCTGAAAGAGACTGTAAAGAATTGATATTCTTCCTTAAATGTATGGTGGAATTCATCATTAAACCCAAGTTGTCCTGATGTTTTCTGTTTTGGAAGATTATTAATTACTGATTTAATTTCTTTAATAATATAAACCTATGTAACAAAACAAGCTTTGGTAAATTTAACAAAATTAGAATCATTTCAAGCATCTTTTTCTACCACAATGCTATGAGACTAGAAATCAACTGTAAGGGGAAAAAGCTATAAAAAAACACAAACACTTGGAGGCTAAACAATACGTTACTAAATAATGAATGGATCACTGAAGAAATCAAAGAGGAATCAGAAAATACCTGGAGACAAATGAGAATGAAAAGAGAACAATCCAAAAATGTATGGGTCACAGCAAAATCTGTTCTAAGAGGAAATTTTCTAGTAATATAAGCTTATGTCGGGAAACAAGAAAAATCTCAAATAACCTAATCTTACACCTAAATCAACAAGAGAAAGAAGAATAATCAAAGCCAAAAGCTACTAGAGGGAAAGAAATCATAAAGATCAGAGCAGAAATAGATGAAATAGAGACTAAGTAAACAATAGAAAAGATCAATGAAACTAAATTCTGGTTCTTTGAAAAGATAAACAAAATTAATAAGCCTCTAGCCAGACTCATCAAGAAAAAAAGAGAAAGGGCCCAAATCAGTAAAATCAGAAATGAAAAAGGAGAAGATAAAATGGACACCACAGAAATACAAAGGAACATAAGAGACTACTATGAACAACTAGATGCCAATAAAATGGACAACCTAGAAGAAATGGACAAATTCTTAGCAATGTACAATCTCCTAAGATTGAACCAGGAAGAAATAGAAAATATGAACAGACAAATTACCAGTACTGAAATTGAATCAGCAGTTTTAAAACTCCCAACAAACAAAAGTCCAGGACTAGATGGCTTCACAGGTGAATTCTACCAAACATTTAGAGAACAGTTAACACATATCCTTCTCAAACTATTCCAAAAAACTGCAGAGGAAGGAATGCTTCTGAACTAATTCTATTGTACAAGGCCAGAATCACCCTGATACCAAAACCAGACAAAGATATGACAAAAAACAAAAATTACAGGCCAATATTGCTGATGAAAACAGAGGAAAAACTCCTCAACAAAATACTAGCAAACTGAATCCAGCAACACATTAAAAGGATCATACACCATGATCAATTGGGATTTATCCCAGGGATGCAAGGATTCTTCAATATATGCAAATCAATCAATGTGATACACCATATTAACAAACTGAAGAATAAAAAACATATGATCATCTCAATAGATGCAGAAGAAGCTTTTGACAAAATTCAACACCTATTTATGATAAAAACTCTCCAGAAAGTGTGCATAGAGGGAAACTACCTCAACATAATAAAAGCCATATATGACAAACTCACAGCTAACATCATATTCAATGGTGAAGAGCTGAAAGCCTTTCCTCTAAGATCAGGAAAAAGACAAGGATGTCCACTCTCTCCACTTTTATTCAACATAGTTTTGGAAGTCCTAGCCATGGCAATCAGAGAAGAAAAAGAAAATGAATCCAAATTGGAAAAGGAGAAGTAAAACTGTCACTTTTTGAGGATGACATGATACTACACATAGAAAATCCTAAAGAAGCTACCAGAAAACTACTAGAGCTCATCAATGAATTCAGTAAAGTTGCAGAATACAAAATAAATACACAGAAATCTGTTTCATTTCTATACACTAACAACGAACTATCAGAAAAAGAAATTTAGAAACAAAACCCATTTACCATTGCATCAAAAAGAATAAAATACCTGAAATAAATCTACCTAAGGAGGTAAAAGACCTATACTTAAAAAACTACAAGTCTCTGATGAAGGAAATTGAAGATGACACAAACAGACAGAAAGATATACAGTGTTCATGAATTGGAAGAATTAGCATTGTTAAAATGACCATACTACCCAAGGTAATCTACAGACTCAATGCAATCCCTATCAAAATACCAATGACATTTTTTCACAAAACTAGGGCAAATAATTTAAAAAATTTGTACGGGAACACAAAGACCTTGAATAGCCAAAACAACCTTGAGAAAGAAGAACAGAGCTGGAGAAACCATACTCCCTGACTTCAGACTATATTACAAAGCTACAGTAATCAAAATAGTATGATACTGGTGGAAAAAAAAAGATACACAGATCAGTAGAACAGAGTACAGAGCCCAGAAATAAACCCACACACTTATGGTCAATTAATTTATGACAAAGGAGGCAAGAGTATACAATGGAGAAAAGACAGTCTCATCAATAAGTTGTGCTGGGAAAACTGGGCAGCTACATGTAAAATAATGAAGTTAGAACACTTTCTCATACCATATACAAAAATAAACTCTAAATGGATTAAATATCTAAATGTAAGACAGAAAACCATAAAACTCCTTGAGGAAAACATAGGCAGAACACTCTTTGACATAAATTGTAGCAATATATATATTTTTTGTATCTGTCTGCCAAAGCAAAGGAAATAAAAGCAAAAATAAACAAATGGGAACTAATTAAAGTTAAAAGTTTTGCACAGAGAAGGAAACCATTGACAAAATGAAGAAACAACCAAAATGAATGGGAGAAAGTATTTGCAATTGATATTAAATGTATAAGGGATTAATATCCAAAATACATAAACAGCTCATATGAATCAACATTAAAAAAATAAAACTCCAAAACTCAGACTTCCCTGGTGGGGTCATGCAGTGGTTAAGACTCTGCACGCCCAATGCAGGGATCCTGGGTTTGATCCCTGGCCTGGGAACTAGATCCCACATGCATGCTGCAACAAAGAGTTCACATGCCACAACTAAGGAGCCAGTGAGCCACAACTAAGGAGCTGGTGAGCTGCAACTAAGGAGCCCATGAGCCGCAACTAAGGAGCCCAGCTACCACAACTAAGACCTGATGCAACCAAATTAAAAAAATAAATCCAATTTTAAAAAATGGGCTGAAGAACTGAATTGACATTTTTTTCCAAAGAGGACATGCAGATGGCCAACAGGCACAGGAAAAGATGCTCAACATCACTAATCATCAGCAAAATGCAAATCAAAACCACAATGAGATAACACCTCACACCTGTCAGAATGGCTAACATCAAAAAGTTTACAAATAACAAATGTTGGTGAGGATGTGGAGAAAAGGGAAGCCTTCTACACTGTTAGTGGGAATGTAAATTGGTGCAACCACTGTGGAAAACAGTATGAGGGTTTCTCAAAAAACTATAAATAGACCATATGACCCAACAGTTCCACTCTTGGGTATATATCTGAAAAAAACAGAACACTAATTCAAGAAAAATACACCTAATGTTCATAGTAGCATTATTTACAATTGCCAAGATATGGAAGCAACCTACATGCCCATTAACAGATGAATGGGCAGAGAAGATGTGAGATATATATATAATGAAATACTACTCAGCCATAAAAGAGAATGAAATTTTGCCATTTGCAAAAACATGGATGGACTTGGAGGGTATTATGCTAAGTGAAATAAGTCACACAGAGAAAGACAAATACTGTATGATATCACTTATATGTGGAATCTTAAAAAAAACTAATGCATATAATAGAAGAAAATAGAGAACAAGCTAGTGGTTACCAGTGGGGAGAGGGAAGCAGGGGGTAAGATAGGAGTAGGGAATTAAGAAGTACAAGCTATTATGTATAAAATAAATAAGCTACAAGAATATATTTTATAATATAGGGAATATAGCCAATATTTTATAATAACTTTAAATAGAGTATAACCTTTAAAAATTGTGGATCATCATGTTGTACACCTGTGACATAATATTATACATCAATTATATCTCACTTTTTAAAAGTTTTAAAAATGTAGGCCTGTACAGATTGTCTAGCTTCTTGTGTGAGTTTTGGCAGATTGTGCTCTCATGGAATTGGTCCATTTAATCTGGGTTATTAAATTTGTGGGCATAGAGTTCATAGTATTCCTTTATTATCCTTTTAGTGCCCATGAGGCCTGTAGTGATGTCCCCTCTTAATTAATGATATTAGTAATTTATGTTTTCTCTTTTTTTTCTTAGTTAGCAGTGCTTTATCATTTTATTGATCTTTTCAAACAAGCAACTTTTGGTTTTGTTGATTTTTTTCTGTTGATTTTCTACTTTTAGTTTAATAGATTACTGTTCTAATTTTTATTATTTCTCTGCCTCTGCTTACTTTGGATTTAATTTACTCTTCTTTTTCTAGTTTCCTAAGGTGGAAACTTAGATTATTTATTTTAGATATTTCTTCTTTTCTAATATATACATCTAATGCTATAAATTTCTCTTATAAGCACTGCTTTCACTGCTTTCCACAAATTTTGATAAGGTGTATTTTCACTTTCATTTAGTTAAAAATATTTTTAAATTTCTATAGAGATTTCTTTATTGACCTATTATTTAGAAGTGTGTTGTTTAATCTCCAAGTATTTTGAGATTTTCCAGCTTAATTTTTGTTGTTGATTTCTAATTTAATTCCATTGTGCCATTTCTTACATTGAGAGCATACATTTTATGATTTCCATCCTTTTAAATTTGTTAAGGTGTGATTTATGGCTCAGAAAGTGGTCTATCTCAGTAAATGTTCCATGAGAGCTTGAGAAGTATGTGTATTCTGCTGCTGTTTGATGAAGTACTCTATGGATGTCAATTATATCCATGTTGATTGATGGTGCTGTTTAGTTCAACTATGTCCTTACTGATTTTCTGTCCATTTCTGATAGTTGGGTGTTGAAGTCTCCAACTATAAACATGGATTCATCTATTCCTCCTTGTGATTCTGTATTTTGATGCTCTATTATGCACATACATGTTAAGGATTGTTATGTCTTCTTGAAGTATCAACCCCTTTATCATTATGTAATGCCCCTCTTTGTTCCTGATAATTTTCCTTGCTCTGAAGACTTCCTTTTTGAAAGTAATAATAGGTACTCCTACTTTTTTTTTTATTGGTGTTAGCACAATACATCTTTCTCTTTACTTTTCATCTATATGTGTCTTTATATTTAAAGTGGATTTTTTGTGGATAACATATAGTTGGGTGTTACCTTTTATTCTATTCTGACAATCTCTGTCTTTTAATTGGTTTATTCAGCTGTTGACCTCTAAAGTGATCACTGATATAGTTGAATTAATATCTACCATATTTCTTACTGTTTTCTCTTTGATGCCCTTGTTTTTTGTCCCTTCTTTTGTCTTCTACTATTTTTCTGCCTTTTGTGGTTTTAAGTGAGCATTTTATATGATTCCATTTTCCCTCCATTCTTAGCATATCAAATATACTCCTTTTAAAATTTTGTTTATTTATTTGTTTGTTTTTGAGTGCAGGGCATGAGTCTGTTGCTGCTGCTGGCACTGAGTGGTCAGAGCCTCGGCCTGGCCTGCCAACCTGGGCATCTCTTCCCTGACAAGCACCCTGCACCTCGTTATCAAGTAGCAACCATGGAACATTTTCTTAACTTTTAAAAGTGGTCTCCCCAGAATTTACAATATATATTTACATCAAATCCATGTCCACTTTCAAATAATAACACTATACCACTTCACAGGTAGTGCAAGTACCTTATAAGATAAAAGTATTCCTAATTCTTCTATCACTTAACATCCTTGCTGTCTTTCATTTCAAGTATTCATAAGCTATAATCATCAAATACAGTTGCTGTTATTATTTTGAATAAACTGTTATCTATTAGTTTTTATCTTCATTCTTTCTCTTATGCATGTCTTTCTTTATGTAAATTTGAGTTTCTGACCTGTATCTTTTTCCTTCTCTCTTAAGAACTTTAAAAAACAGTTCTTGCAAGGCAGGTTTACTGGCAATAAAAACTCTGTTTTTGTTTGTCTGAGAAAATCTTTATTTCTCCTTCACTTTTAAAGAATAATTTCTCAGGATACAGAATTCTAGGTTGGTGGGGTTTTTGCTCAACACTTTAAATATTTCACTCTATTCTCTTCTTGCTTGTGTAGAGTTTCTGAGAAGTCATATGTAATTCTTATCTTTGCTCCTCTAAAAAAGGTGTTATTTTCCCCCCTCTGGCTTCTTTGAAGATTATTTCTTTTCTTTCTTTTTTTAAAATAATTAATTAATTAATTTTTGGCTGCGTTGGGTTTTCATTGCTGCACACAGGCTTTCTCTAGTTGCGGTGAGCGGGGGGTACTCTTCGTTGCAGTGCACGGGCTTCTCATTGTGGTGGCTTCTCTTGTTGCGGAGCAGGGGCTCTAGGTACGCGGGCTTCAGTAGTTGTGTTTCGTGGGCTCTAGAGCACAGGCTCAGTAGTTGTGGTGCACGGACTTAGTTGCTCCGCGGCATGTCGGATTTTTCCGGACCAGGGCTGGAACCCATGTCCCCTGCATTGGCAGGCAGATTCTTAACCACTGCGCCACTAGGGAAGTCCCTGAAGATTATTTCTTTATATTTGATTTTCTGCAGTTTGAATATGATGCTCAGTGTAGTCATTGTTGCTTTTTTAAATCTAATTTTTGTAGCTATCATTTGGATTGTAGGATTTGTGTGTCCATAACAGCTTGCACTCCATTTGGTAGTGGTGTATTCATTTCTATTTCATCTACCCTGATGTTTACAACAATTTTGAGTGTATGAGGCAAAACATTATGACTTATTAAGCTAGAAATGAAAAGGAATTTCTACATGTAAAAATTGATATGAAACTTCGTCTTTCATTTCTGGTTTCTCAGATTCAATTTTTTCTTTTTTTGCCTCTTTCACTTTTAACTTTATTTGGCAAAGCAGCACTGCATAAACTGTTCAGTAACTAGGACGCAGCTTACACAGCATGTTAAATCCATATACATTATCAGCAGCAAATTAGAAACAGAGAAAACAATACTGAGCTACAAGTCTCCTATAACTTTTAAAGAAAGGAAGAACTATGCCAAGTATGTCCAATCTGAACAGCTGTTTTAAAGGAAATCACTTGCCATCTTCTTAAGTTTTAATATTTACAAATGCTTAGTTTTAAGGTAACAGAGCAGCTGATTGTATCTACATGCCATTCTATGACACCACGTCAAAAGCTTTAAAAAGGGAGCTCATCTCTATTTTCTTTGTAGCATCGAAGAGACGTCCAAAATCCAAGAAACTTAACTTGTGAATGGTGGTGTTATCTGATACACAAAAGCAATCTGATAAATTCACATCAGAACAGAACTAAGTGTCTAAGAAAAGAAAAACCACTCCTCAAAATCAATTCACAAACTAAGTTTTCTACTTTGCAGAACCCCTCCTTTTAATATGTAAAGTAAAATGTGGGCATGTTAAAGTAATAATACACAAATTTATACTTAGCATCCTTCTTCTACCAGTTTGGCTTCTGTGCCTCTTTGAAGGATTAGAAATCCCACAAAACCACACATTTTCATGCTGAAAATAGTGTATGAAAGCCCAAAACAAGCTGTGATGCTGTTGATTTTCAAAAAGCTTTAAGGACTGAGGTGAGCAATCCACTGTAATATTATATACAGGTCAAGCTGATGTTGCTAAAAAGCAGCAGTTCATCCCTAGACCACTGTGGGGTTTTTTGTTTTTGTTTTTTTTAATCTGTTAAAGCCATGTATATCACTGCCATCTTGTAGCTTGTCACACTGTTCCAACATCTGGTTTCCACCTGCAGGACCAACCGGTAATATCAATCTTCCACCAGGCTTTAACTGGTCTATTAGAGCCTGGGGCACAACTGGGGTTGCAGCTCCTACACGAATAACATCATACGGAGTTTCTTCAGCATACTCCATTCTTCCATCTCCCACAACAAGTTGCACTCTCCCTGAAAACAAAAGCATTGGATAATCTACTAGCTCTTTAATGTGATCAATTCCTATGACTTTTCCACTAGATCCAACTTCATGCAAAACATGAAGAATTCCACTTCCATATCTACATCAAAAGCTTTAGCTCCTTCATGCAATTAATCAAATAGAAGTACAAGTGCATATGCATACATGTGTGGAGCACTGATTTTTGCTTGGAACCCTATTGATTGTGGAGAATCCATATAAGGGTTTCATCTTGCATAGTGGGAGTGGTCTGTGGCCAGCATTACTTCAAATACTTTGTCTTGATGATTCCATTTTTGCGGAGGTTGTGGATTTGCTCCGAGTGGCTGACACCACCAGATTTTCAGGCCATCGCTAAGAACACTCAGAGCAGGCACAGGACCACGTCCAGCGCAACAACGGTGCCCAGCAGCTTCCCAAGAGTGAGAACACTTCCCACATGGTCACTGCCTTGCTCGCGTCCCTGCTGCAGCTGCCTCCACTGCACCTCTCAGATACTATTTTATTTACCATTTTAAATGCCTGATTCAAAACAAGTCTGAATAGTATTTACTTAGACAACAGAATATCTAATTAAAAATTCCAATGTTTAAATTTCACACAGAAGGACACGTTATCCTTTGCAGTATTAGTTCCTTCCTGGATCCACCTCATGATGAAAAGGTAAGAACTTTAGTTTTAGTTTAATTAATGAATCAATTGAGCTAGACACCACAAAAAATAGAAATACAGGACACAACTGCCTATTCTCAAGTCATATATACTACTATTGAAACTTAAGCTATATGGCAAATAACAATGGTGTACTGGAGAAAATAGGGGATGAATGAGTGAGTGAGCAAACCAGCCACTGGTCACTCTGCATCTGTTTCATGTTTTGACTTATTTGTTAGAGTCTATGTGGAAACCCAGAGCTTAAAAGAATTCATACATCATCTAGTCCTCCAGTCATTGTCTATATCTTATACAACTTCATAGAAGAAAGTTCCATAACCTTTCCTTTCAAGCCCAGCCTAGTTCCCAGACATTATTATTTTCAAGAAAATCTTCTTCCCCTCTAGTCTAAATCATCCTTATAATTAAATATATACTATTCTATTTTTAGTGTTAATGCAATGTAAATGTCAACATCCTTATTTGTTAACCATTTAAATATGCACTTCTTGTGTGTATGTGGATATGCAAATATAACTACATATATTATAAAAACTAAACACTAATTAAAGAGTACAGCAAAGAAGCACTATTTTATCATAGGCTTATTTCCCTTAAAGTTAATACTTCAAATCCAAAAGCTAAATATTTACTTAAATAATAATGTTTTGGTTTTGGATTATTGGTATTAATACTAACATATGGATACGTGGATTAGGATAGGATTCCTGCAGAGTGTTTTAGAATGATTATTGTTTCAAACATTATTTCATTTGATCTATGGGTTTTCTTTCTGTTTCCAAGAACCAATTATTGTTTTTATAATGTTCAGATATTTAGCTTTAGTATGATTATCTTCAATTTGCAGAGGGGAAATCAGAGTGGCCTGCCTGGGATCACATCACAGTTAATGATGAAGTCAGGGCCAGAACCAGGGTTCTTGTCCTCTAATCTAATGCTCTTTCCATATCTAACACATACAGCTAGCAAATGGAAAACAGTAAGTTTCAACTTACTGTTTCAACTATAAGGCATGTTATGAGCGGAACAAAAACAATCATATGCTTGAACCATCTATGAGTAGAGGGTTATCTAACTGTTTTCTCTTACTCATGATGATTATCAATATTCTATTAATTTGAGCAGATAAAAAATACAATTCAAAACCTACATTTTTGCAAATGGACTTCCTACAAACTGGCAATCAAGACCTTTCAAAATTCAGAGAAAATCTTTAAAACAAAGTTATGTATTAATATTGAATTAGAATAATAGTGGAATTGATTTTAAAGCATTTTCACCAATTTAAAAGAGAATCTATTTTAACAATGTGTTTAAATTGTTCCCTATTCAACCTCATTTCAACGTTTTCTTTATTTGGACAATGCGATTTTCCAATTTGTATCTGGCTGCTTATTTTTAAATATATAACAGAATCTGGTCATAAGATGCCTCATTATTACATACACTAATATGTACCATGCATTGAACAAGATTCAGTTATAGATTACAACTATAGTGAAAATGTCAGTCTATAAATCAGAGGTTAATCTGGTTCTCTTGCAACAGTACTGTTTAAAAGATGCTCCATGGAATACCGATAGTCTAAAGATAGGGTAGTCAAAACCTATCCACAGAAAGGAAAGTAATACATGATTATATTCACATGCCTACAGAAAAAAGTCTTAGACCAGTGATTTTCTAATTACAGGATGTTATCCACTAGGGGGAGTCATCAAATCAATTTAATAAGTGACAAGCAGTATTTTTATGAAAATAGAAGAGTGGAGTGGAATGAATACAATAGAATAGAATAGACAATATCAGTATACATTATACATAATAAAGTTAAGTATCCTTTGTAAAGGTTACTGAAACTTGTTTCAGATGCATGTGCAGGTATTGCATGTGTTTACTGGGTCATGAAGTAAAATGTATTTCTTACTATAGATGTGGTCCATATTATTGAAATACTTGCCTTAGAGGATCCCATCCCAAGGCAGGGAAATAACCTTTGGATGACCAAAGGTTCTTGAAAAGCTTTAAGAAAATAAGTAGAAGAATGCAGATTTTACCCTGGCTCTCTAGGAACATGGAATTGAATCAGAAGGTCAAGAAATTTAGGAGGAATTTTGCCTAACCTATGTTAAAGTCCAAATGAATTCAGGCCTTATAGAACTCTAAGCTGCCAGAATTCTAGCTCCCACATAGATGAGCAGGAGGAAGTAATATCTTAGTTTGGGTTCATCAGTGATAGAGAGGGAACATATTTTACAGGGATATTACTGCAGAGCAAGCTCCCCAGTTGACAGCTCTAGTTCACACAGTTTAAAATTTTCTTCTAGAGTCCATTTAGAGGCTCTAAAGTTGAGGATAAGTCACATCCTGAAGGAACATACCAATCAAGCCTCAAGATGTCTTTGAGAGAGAATGAGCTGGGCCCATTCCTTTTATTAATTCCTTGTGGTATATAATTATCATATATACCCCACCATCACCACCAAAACAACAACAAAACAAACAAACAAAAACAATTAGCCATGGATCTTTGGATAAAATTTGGAAATAGGAAAAGTCTTCTTGCCAATCTCACCTTTGGCCTTCCTTTTTAACTCTGCTTTCTCCTGCTTCTTATTATATTTTTCAGTCCCCGCCCCCCACAACACTTCTACCAAGACTTTTCTTTCATCTAGTCATCTGTTTATCCTCAACTAAATGAATTGCTAATCCTCAATTAAATGATAAGTTGCTAAAGATGTAAGATAGTTCCTGTTCCAGGGATATGTATAGATTAAAAAATATCTATAAATAGAATTTTTGGTACCTCAACAAGCAAAAGAAGAGATAATTGGGGTGGGCATTTCATTGTCTTGTGCAGATGTCCACACCATTCATTCATTAGCTTAGCTCTTTAATGATTAACGTTTTTTTGCTCAAGATTGAATTTGAATCAGTACATCCTTATTACATGAGATATGCTTTATTGTTGCTGTCTAGAAAGTCAAACAGCTGCTGTCCTGGCGTGCTCATTCTTTAGAAATTACTCAAATAATCTATGTAGAAGACAAACAAGTGGTGCTGACTGCCTCCATCGATGGCTCAGTGAGGTATGGACCTTCATATAGTGAATTCAGGGTGTGAGAGGTAAAGGATTTTAAGCTAAAGTTTGAGTATATACCATAAATGTAATCTTTTTTTTTTCCCGGAGAAAACAAACATTTTATTTTATTTTATTTTTAACAACTTTATTGGAGTATAATTGCTTTACAATGTTATGTTAGTTTCTGGTGTATAACAAAGTGAATCAGCTATACACATATATATACCTCCGTATCCCCTCCCTCTTGTGTCTCCCTCCCTCCCTCCCTATTCCACCCCTCTAGGTGGTCACAAAGCACCTAGCTGATCTCCCTGTGCTATGCGGCTGCTTCCCACTAGCTATCTATTTTACATGTGGTAGTGTGTATATGTCAATGCTACTCTCTCACTTCGTCCCAGCTTACCTTTCCCCCTCCCTGTGTCCTCAAGTCCATTCTCTACATCTGCGTGTTTATTCCTGTCTGCCCCTAGGTTCATTAGAACCACTTTTTTTGTTTTTAGATCCCATATATATGTGTTAACACACAGTATTTGTTTTTCTCTTTCTGACTTCACTCTGTATGACAGACTCTAGGTCCATCCACCTCATTACAAAAAACTCAATTTCATTTCTTTTTATGGTTGAGTAATATTTCATTGTATATATGTGCCACATCATCTTTATCCATTCACCTGTCGATGGACACTTAGGTTGCTTCCATATCCTGGCTATTGTGAATAGTGCTGCAATGAACATTGTGGTACATGACCCTTTTTGAATTATGGTTTTCTCAGGGTATATGCCCAGTAGTGGGATTGCTGGGTCATATGGTAGTTCTATTTGTAGCTTTTTAAGGAACCTCCATACTGCTCTCCATAGTGGCTGTATCAATTTACATTCCCACAAACAGTGCAAGAGGGTTCCCTTTACTTCACACCCTCTCTAGCATCATAAAAGCAATCTTGATTAAAATAAATAAACAAACAAATAAAACATGACACAAAAGGGCTTTGAGAAGGTAACCACTGATTTGCAATTCTTTTCCACACCCAAGGAAATGAGATGTCATGCTCATCAACATTAAAAGGATAATAAATACTTTCAATACAAGTGTTCTTACAGAATTATCTCAAATCATTAAGCAATATGGGTAGCTAAGAGATAGACCCAAGCCCAGAGAAGACCATAGGATACATAGGACCAGAAGTCATTAAAAAAATCATAGGAAAGAACAACTAATACTGAGAAAAGTGAAAGTGAGCTAATTGTTTCAATGACAATGTGATTGATATTACAAAGCCTACTTGTTTTTATGGTTCTTTTCTTCCTTGGTTGCTTCACCTGCTTCAGAGGGGTGAGCACAGTGCTGCAATTGGAGCAAACAGAGATGATTTACTAGGACTGTAATCAATTACATTCTCTAGAGAGCTTCCCTTCAGGATCAGCTTTCTTTTTTAAAATTGAGATATAATTTATATATAACATTATATTAGTGTCAGGTGTACAACATAATGTTTCAATATATGTATATACTGTGAAATGATTACAATAAGTCTAGTTAATATTTGTCACCATACATAGTTACAAAATATTTTTTTGCTTCTAATGAGGACTTTTAATATCTACTACCTCAGTATTAATAACTATAATGGCCATGCTCTACAAAGCCTACTTGTTTTTAATTGCCTAGTAATACTAACTATACATACACAAAATGCTAAAAATACATATACATAAAGAAAAAGGAACTTTTATGATCATTATTGAGACAGATTGCTACATATTAAAATGTCTTAAAATCATGATAATGAGGAGGAGGAGACAAGACAGCAGAGAAGAAGGATGTAAGTTCCCTTCTTACAGAAACACCAAAATTACAACTAACTGCTGAACAAACACCAAGAGAAAAAGCTGGAACCTACCAAAAAAGACACCTTACATCCAAAGACAAAGAAAAAGCCACAACAAGATGGTAGGAGGGGTGCAATCATGATAAAATCAATCCCATACACTCTGAGTGGGTGACCCACAAACTTGAAAATAATTATATCACAGAAATTCTCCCACAGAGTGAAAGTTCTGAGCACCATGTCAGGCTCCCCAGCCTGGGTGTCTGGCAATGGAAGGAGGAGCCCCCAGAAAATTTGGCTTTGAAGGCTAGTGGGGTTTGATCACAGGAATTCAACAGTATGGTGGAAACAGAAACTCCACTCTTGGAGGGTGCACACAGGGCCTCATGTGTACCAGGACCCAGGGAAAAAGTGGTGAAATCATAAGAGACTGGGCCAGACTTACCTGCTAGTATTAGAGGTGGGGGGCTGGCTATGGCTCACTGCAGGGACAAGGACACTGATGGCAACAGTTCAGGTGAGTACTCATTGGTGTGAGCCCTCTTGGAGGCTACCATTTTCTCAACAAGACCTGGCCCCACCCAACAGCCTGTGGGCTCCATTGCTGGGATGCCTCAGGCCAAACAACCAACATGATGGGAATACAACCTGAACCATCAGCAGACAGGTCACTTAAAGTCTTCCTGATAAAACAGCCACCTGATAAACACACTGCTTGACAAGGCCCTGCCCACCAGAGGGACAAGACCCAGCTCCACCCACTAGTGGGCAGGTCCAAGTCCCTCTCACCAGGAAGCCTGCACAAGCCTCTTAGACAGCCTTATCCACAAGAGGGCAGACAGCAGAAGCAAGAAGAACTACAACACTGCAGCCTGAAGAATGGAAACCACAATCACAGAAAGTTAGACAAAATGAGATGACAGAGGACTCTGTCCCAGAAGAAGGAATAAGATAAAACCCCAGAAGAGCAACTAAGTGAAGTGGAGATAGGCAATCTACCTGAAAAAGAATTCAGAGTAATGACAGTAAAGATGATCCAAGATCTCAGAAAAAAGAGTAGAGGCACAGAGACAGAAGATAGAAGAAATGTTTAACAAAGACCTCAAAGAACTTAAGAACAAACAAACAGAGAGGAACAATACAATAACTGAAATGAAAAATACACTAGAAGGAATCGATAACAGAACAACTGAGGCAGAAGAATGGATAATTGAGCTGGAAGAGAAAATGGTGGAAATCATTGTTGTAGAATAGAATATAGAAAAAAGAATGAAAAGACATGAGGACAGTTTAAGAGACCTCTGGGACATTAAACTCACCAACATTCACATTATAGGGGTCCCAGAAGGAGAAGAGAGAAAGGGCCTGAAAAATATTTGAAGAATAATAGCTGAAAACTTCCCTAACATGAGAAAGAAAAGAGTCACCCAAGTCCAGGAAGTGCAGAGAGTGCCAGGCAGGAAGAACTCAAGGAGGAACATGACAAGACATATGAATCAAACTGACAAAAATTAAAAATAAAGAGAAAATATTAAAAGCAACAAGGGAAAAACAACAAATAATGTACAAGGGAACTTCCATAAGGTTATTGGCTGATTTCTCAGCAGAAATTCTGCAGACCAGAAGGGAGTGGCATGATATATTTAAAGTGATGAAAGGGAAGAACCTACAACCAAGAAAACTACCCAGCAAAGCTCTTGTTCAGATATGATGGAGAAATAAAGCTTTACAAAAAGCTAAGAGAATTCAGCATGACCAAACCAGCTTTACAGAAATGCTAAGGGAACTTCTCTAGGCAGAAAAGAAAAGGCCACAACTAGAAACAAGAAAATTATGAATGGAAAAGTTCACCAGTAAAGGCAAACATGCAGTAAAGGTAGGAAACCATCCACACACGAATATTGGCTTGGCCAAAAAGTTCGTTCAGTGTTATGAAAAACCTGAATGAACTTTTTGGCCTGCCTAATAGTATATCAAAACCAGCAATTGTGATAAGAAGAGAGTACAAATGCAGAATATTGGAAATGTATCTGAAATTTAAGAGACCAGTAACTTAAAACTTATTTATTTAGAGACTGCTTTATCAAAACCTGATGGTAACTGCAAACCAAAAATCTACAATAGATACACACACAAAAAAGAAAAAGGAATCTAAACATGACAGTAAAGTTAGTTATCAAATCACAAGAGAAGAGACCAAAAGAGGAAGGGAAGAAAAAAGACCTATGAAAGCAAATTCAAAACAATTAACAAAATGGCAATAAGAAATACATTTCAAGAATTACCTTGAATGTAAATGGATTAACTGCTCCAACCAAAAGACATAAGTTGGCTGAATGTATACAAAAACAAGACATGCATATATGCCATCTTCAAGAGACCCATTTCAGATCAAGGACACATACAGACTGAAAGTGAGGGATGGAAAAATGTATTCCATGCAAATGGAAATCAAATAAATTTGGAGTAGCAATACTCATATCAGAAAAAATAGACTTAAAGACTGTTAAAAGAGACAAAGACAGATACTACATAATGATCAAGGGATCAATCCAAGAAGAAGACATAACAATTGTAAATATATATGCACCCAACATAGGAGCACCTCAATATATAAGGCAAATGCTAATAGCCATAAAAGGAGAAATCAACAGCAACACAATAATACTGGGGAAATTTAACACCCCACTTTCATCAATAAATAGATCATCCAGACAGAAAATCAATAAGGAAACACAGGCCTTAAATGACACATTAGAACAGATGAACTTAACTGATATTTATAGAGCATTCCATCTGAAAGCAGCAGAATACACATTCTTTCCAAGTGATCATGGAATATTCTCCTGGATAGATCACATGCTGGGCCATAAAGCAAACGTCAAAAAATTTAAGAAAATTGAAATCATATTAAGCATCTTTTCCAACCACAATACTATGAGATCAGAAATCAACTACAAGAAAAAAACTATTAAAAAAAAAGTGGAGCCTAAACAATATGCTTCTAAGCAACCAATGGATCACTGAAGAAATCAAAGAGAAAACCAAAATATACCCAGAGACAAATGAAAATGAAAACATGATGATCCAAAACATATGGGATGCAGCAAAAGCAGTTATAAGAGGGAAGTTTATAGCAATAAAATTGTACCTCAGGAAACAAGAAAAATCTTAAACAAACAACCTAACCTTACATGTAAAGCAACTGGAGAAAGAAGAGCAAACAAAACCCAAAGTTAGTAAAAGGACAGAAATCATAAAGACCAGAGCAGAAATAAATAAAATAGAGATGAATAAAAGAATAGAAAAAATCAATGAAACTAAAAGCTGCTTCTTTGAAAAGATAAACAAAATTGATAAAGCTTTAGCCAGACTCATCAAGAAAAAGAGGGAGAGGGCTCAAATCAATAAAATTAGAAATGAAAAAGGAAAAGCTACAACGGACACCACAGAAATCAAAGGATGGTAAGAGACTAGTAACAGCAACTATATGCCAAAAATATGGACAACCTAGAAGAAATGGACAAATTCTTAGAGGTACAATCTCCCAAGACTGAATCAGGAAGAAATAGAAAATATGAACAGACCAATCACAGGTACTGAAATTGCAACTGTGATTTAAAAACTTCCAGCAAAGTCCAAGAACAGATGGCTTCAGAGATGAATTCTATCAAACATTTAGAGAAGAGTTAACAACTATCCTTCTGAAACTATTCCAAGAAATTTCAGAGGAAGGGACACTCCCAAACTCATTCTATGAGTCACCATCACCCTGATACAAAAACCAGACAGTTACCACAAGAAAAGAAAATTACACACCAATAACACTGATGAACATACATGCAAAAATCCTCAACAAAATACTAGCAAACATAATCCAACAATACATAAAAAGGATCATACATCATGATCAAGCTGGATTTATTCCAGAGCTTCAAGGATTTTTCAATAACCGCAAATCGATCTGTGAGATACACCACATCAACAAATTGAAGAATAAAATCCATATGATCATCTCAATAGATGCAGAAAAAGCTTTTGACAAAATTCAACACCCATTTATGTTAAAAACTCTCCAGAAAATGGGCATAGAGGGAACCTACCTCAACATAATAAAGGCCATATATGACAAACCTACAGCTAACATCATATTCAATGGTGAAAAGCTGAAAGCCTTTCCTCTAAGATCAGGAACAATACAAGGATGTCCACTCTCTCCACTTTTGTTCAACATAGTTTTGGAGGTCCTAGCCATGGCAACCAGAGAAGAAAAAGAAATAAAGAAAATCCAAATTGGAAAAGAAGAAGTAAAATTGTCACTGTTTGCAGATGACATGATACTATACATAGAAAATCCTAAAGAAACTACCAGAAAACTAGTAGAGCTCATCAATGAATTCGGTAAAGTTGCAGGACACAAAATAAATACACAGAAATCTGTTTCATTTCTACTAACAACAAAAGATCAGAAAGAGAAATTAAAGAAACAATCCCATTTACCATCGCTTCCAAAAGAATAAAATACCTAAAAATAAACCTGCAAAAGACCTGCACTCTGAAAACTATAAGATGCTGATGAAAGAAACTGAAGATGACACAATCAGATGGAAAGATATTCCATGTTCTTGGATTGGAAGAATCAATATTGTCAAAATGACTGTACTACCCAAAGCAATCTACAGATTCAGTGCAATACCTGTCAAATCACCAATGGCATTTTTCACAGAACTAGAACAAAAAATCTTATAATTTGTATGGAGACACAAAAGACCCCAAATAGCCAAAGCAATTTTGAGAAAGAAAAATGGAGCTGGAGGAATCAGGGTCCCTGAATTCAGACTATACTACAAAGATACAGTAATCAACACATACGGTACTGGCACAAAAACAGAAATATAGATCAATGTAACAGGATAGAAAGCCCAGAACTAAACCCATGCACCTCTGGTCTATTCACCTATGAAAAAGGAGGCAAGAATATACAATGGAGAAAAGACAGTCTCTTCAATACATGGTTCTGGGAAAACTGGACAGCTACATGTGAAAAATTAGAACTTTCTTTAACACCATATACAAAAATAAACCCCAAATGGATTAAAGAGCTAAATATAAGACTGGATACTATAAAACTCTCAGAGGAAAATATAGGCAGAACACTCTTTGACATAAATCGCAGCAATATCTTTTTCAATCTGTCTCCTGAAGTAATGGAAAAAAACATAAACAAGGGGGACTTAATTAAACTCAAAAGCTTTGAACACCAAAGGAAGACATAAACAAAATGATAAGATGACCCACAGAATGGGAGAAAATATTTGTAAATAATGTGACCGACAACAGATTAATCTCCAAAATTTGCAAACAGCTCATGTGGCTCAATATCAAAAAAATTAAACCAATCAAAAAATGGGCAGAAGATCTAAATAGACATTTCTCCACAGAAGACATACAAATGGCCAAGAGGTACATGAAAAGATGCTCAGCATCACTAATTATTAGAGAAATGTAAATCAAAACTGCAATAAGATATCACCTTACACCAGTCAGAATGGCCATCACCAAAAAGTCTACAAATAGCAAATGCTGGAGAGGGGAAAAGGGAACCCTCCTACACTGTTGGTGGGAATGTAAATTGGTACAGCCACTATAGAGAACAGTAAGGAGGTTACTGAAGAAACTAAAAATTGAGCTGCCATATGACCCAGCAATCCCACTCCTGGGCATATATCCTGAGAAAAACATGGTCTGAAAGGATACATGCACCACAGTGTTCATTGCAGCACTGTTTACAATAGGCAAGACATGGAAGCAACCGAAATATCCATTGACAGATGAATGGATAAAGAAGATGTGGAACATATATACAATGGAATATTACTCAGCCATTAAAAAGAAAGAAATAATGCCTCTTGCAGCAACATGGATGGACCTGGAGATTATCATACTAACTGAAGTAAGTCAGACAGAGAAAAATATCACATGATATTGCTTACATGCAGAATCTAAAAAAAAAAAAAGATACAATGAACTTATTTACAAAACAGAAACAGACTCAGAGAATGAACCTCTGGTTACCAGGGAGGAGGGGAGGGGGGAGGGATAGATCGGGAATTTGCGATTGATAGTACACACTGCTATATTCAAAACAGGTAACCAACAAGGGCCTAGTTCATAGCACAGGGAGCTCTGCCCAATACTCTGTAAAAACCTAAATGGGAAAATAATTTGAAAAAGAATAGATGCATGTATATGTAAAACGGAATCACTCTATTGTACACCTGAAACCAACACAAAATTGTTAATCAACTATACATCATTATAAAATAAATTTTTTTAAAATTACATTTAAAAAATCATGATGATGAATTGTTCTTTTAAGGGCATAAAGTTACATAAGATCAAGAGAGATAAAGAGGCTTCAAAGTATTTTAGAGAGTTTAAACATAATGAAGATGAAAAATTTTATGTTGCATGAATGACTCTGGTCTGAAATTCAAAAGATTTTAGCTAGCTGTATGAGCTTGAGGCTGGTGATTTAGACAGGGACAAGTCCATGTAGCATGTAGCAGACATTGTTCAGGGTTTGGATCTTCACCTTGAAATAAATAGCCACCAAAGGATTTTAAGTGGGTGACTAACATAATTTGAGTTACATTTAAAAAATAAAAATGTGTGGAGAATGGATTTTGGAGCAGCAAAAGTGAGAACAAAGAGACTAGTTAGATGTCTGTGGTGAATATAGTGGCATGAACTAGGGGAGTGGTAACAGTGCTGGGAATAAATATTTTGCATTTGAGAACTATCTAGGAGGTAAAATCCAGAAGATGTGAACTTTAACTGACAGAGAAGGTAAGAGATAGATGTCAAGAATGACTCCTGGCATTATAAAACTAGGTGAATATTGGTGCCATTCATTGAGAGAGGAGACATTAAAATAAAAAAGGAAAATATTTGCAATGTGGAAAGATGAAAAACTTAGAAATGTTGAGTTCAAGGTGAATCTTTGGGGTAAGGTCTTATTTGAGGGCAAACAGAACTGTTTGCTCTGTCAAAGAGGAGATCTGTTGTTTTATTCGTAGAAAAAATGAATTGACATGAAAATTACATGTAATTATTATAGATGTTTTTCACAACTCTGTCCCTTGAGTCTCTGCTCCAGCTTATTTTCAGCTACCTGTCATCAGAAGTGTTACTTGGGCACTGTAATGCACAAACACGCACACACACACTCCCCATGTTACATGTGTGCACACTTCTGTTGTTATAAGCATTTCCTGCTCAAACCAGTTATCCTTGGTATGGAGAAATTACTCTTACAATTCCTTCAAGTGAAGTTATCCCTAAATACTCAGTTCAAAAAACCTAGCTCTATTAGTAGCTATCTCAGAATACAGTTCTCTTCATAAATAAGTCCTTCTGCTAAAACTTGCTGCCACTTTCTAAAGGAGTAGGCAGTTTTAACACTCTAACTCTTGTTGTCAAAAAGGTTGATTTTGTAATAGGAAAAAGCATAATAAAAGCTTAGCTCTGGGACAGAGGATAGAAAGGGCTAAGGATCCATATCTGAGGCTCAGAAATTCAGGCTGAGAGATAGGATCAGTCACTTGGGAGAGTTTCACATGGAGTAGGAAACACCACAAAACAAGGAGACCAAACATTACTTCAGTCCTTGCCTCCAGCAGAATGAATTTAGGGTTGTCCTAAAGTTAGTCCCTTACCCCTCTAACTTCTGTGTTGAAAGGGCTAGTCCATTTCACTTTGGTCAAGCCTCTGGGAAGTCCATGAAAACACCTATGTAGCATTGGGGAATTGAAATATGGAAGGAATGGTACATTCTCAGGACACTGTCAGGTGTGAGGTTTCCTGACTGGATACCTCTGTTTTACCTACTCCTCAGTGCCTACCTCTTTGATCTGGGATACCACTTGTACTTTGTGGAGTCTACTCTTAATTCATTTCGATTATTCTCCTCTAAATCTAATTCATTTAGGTTGTTCATTTAGATTATTATTTTTCTTCTGGGTCATTGAGGCAGGCACATTATGATTGTTTCCATCATATGCAATTTTAAGCTTGAAATCAAGACAGAAACAGAAGATCTGCCAAACAATAATTTATTTGTCTTATTTATGTATTAGCACATACTCCTGCTAATGACATTCTGTATGACTTTAAACCATGTGGGCTATTTAGAAGGACTTCTTGGAGTGACATAATGCATATGTATAAAGAACCACTTCTCCCACTTTATTGCAGAACTCAGTTGTAAAAAATAGTATGGTGTTTCCACAATAGTAGGAAATGTAGATGGAGGTTGAGATGATTTTGGTAAGAGTGAAACCATTAGTAGCTATCTCCTCTCATGAGTTCTATTGATGCTGATACAGAAAGTAGACAGCTGAGATATGACCCATTCTACAGCTTAATTCAACTGACAAGTCAACATGATGAGGTTGAACATGTGTTGTTATTTTGGGAAAAATCTATTTCTTGTCTTCTGGGTTTAATAAATGATTATCATAAGTATAGATTTAAATTGACATTTCCAAAATTGTTGTAGATTAGAATTCTAACTGATAAAAATGTTTATGTTATGATTAGCTCCATATATTTAATAGGAAGAGTCCTGGACCCAAGTTTAAAATACCTGTTGGGCCAGTGAAAATCTACATAAATGATCTAATAAACAGAATAACTTCTACTGAATTCCAGTTATGTTCTTCTCCCTACTTTTGCCTTTCCCCAGGCTCTGGCATGCTCTCAATGGTCATTACTGTGGATATTTTGGACAGCGAAGAATCTTTGAAATATCACAGACAAGTGATTTTATTTTGCCTTGTGATGTTAATGAATATCCCATAGAAATAAAAGAAGAAAGCAAGTTCACAGAGAAGAAGCAAAAATATGAATATCCTCTGGTATTTGACCGGCAAAGGTAAGAGCATTTGGTTTCCCGAAGATGAAATTAAACTACATGATACTGTGATACATAGGATTTAATCAAACAAAGACCAAAGAGGCAATTGCTTAAGCAAAGGCACTAAACAGTGAAAGACTATGTTAGTCTTTCAAGGCTTGGAGTCCAGGGAGTAATTAGGGAGGATATAGTAGGAAATAAAATGAGAAAAGTCTATAGGGGCCAAAGCACAGTAAGACTTTTATGGGCCAACATAAGGATTTTTAACTTTACGGGAATCACTGTGACAGAATACCTAAGGGGAAGAGCAGGTCTGAAGAAAAAGGTGGTAAGTTTGGTTTTGGACAGGTTTAAGTCTGAGGTGTTTGTGGGACTTCCAAGTGGATATATTTAATGAGCAGTGAGATCTGTTTGGAGCTCCCAAAAGAGGTCAGACTTATAGGTAAAGATTTTGGTGTCATCAGCATAGTAGTATTTTCAATGTGGAAAAGTCACTTATGTCCTGTGTATAGAGTGAGGAAAAAAAAAAACCAGAAAACTGAGGAAGAAATCAAGAAATAGCCTGTAAAGAGCAGGCCAAGGAAGAAAAAACAGTGAAAAACATTAAAAAGGAGTAGCCAACATGTTGAAAGTCATAAACAAGTGGTGTGATGGAAATCAAGGGAGGAGAGAATAAGAAAAGTGGTAGAGAGGACACGTTTGTAGAATGTGGCAGTGAAGGTCACATAGGACAAGAGAACAGTAAACACTGGTTTGGGCATGTCTGTCAGCTGAAAGGTCACTGATGATTCTAGAGAGTGAAATTTCAAAGAGTGATGGGTAAAAATTCACATTGTCTTGGTTGAGAAATAAATAAGAGACATGAGGTGATGACAGTATAGATTACTTTGCAAGGAAGTCAAATAGTTGTAAGGATGAAGAATAGTTTGTTTCATGTGTTTGATTGTTTGTGGGGGAGACTTGAGCATGCTTAAAGGCATAGGGGAGGGAGGATAGTCCTCCAGTAAAGAATAAAATATTGGTCAAAATGTGTTTTATGCTTTTGCAAAGCTCAGTCCTGGTTTTGACCATGGCTGAATCTTTGTTATAATGGAAGAGATTGGTGCTCATTTGAGCTTTCAACATCAGCAAAGCTCAGACCTAGATTATAGATGTCTAAATGTCTAGCCCTCACAGGACCAGACTGCCTAGACTGGTAATATCCAGCAGACCAGAGCTGGAATAGCTGACAAGATGAATCCAAAGTGTGAAGAATCAGAGAGGACTGTCTTAAATAAGGTCTTTTAGGGAAATCCTAAGTGGGTCAAAGCTGGGGAGACACAATGCCGTCATCTAGTCCAAAAGTTGGTAGAATGGCTGTAAATAGGAATTGAAGCTGAGTCACAAACCACACAGAATGTGGTGCAAAACAGGAACAGTTTGGGAACAATTAACAAGGGTTCCAAATGACTGCCAAAATCCCACTGCAGTGTTCAAGGCTTGCCTTAGCTGGGCAGTAAGGAACACTGGGGAAGAAGTCTGGCTAAAATGTAAGAGGTGGTATAGTAGAGCCAAGACTCATCAGGATATGATAAAGTTCACCAAGCAAAGTTGATCAATCTCCTCGGGTAATTGCTGAGCCTTGAGCATCCATGTATCTTAGTACTGAAAACACTATATTCTAATTTTGTTAATATGCATTCCTTCATTATTCTCTGAGTTCCTTGAGGACAAGAACCATGTTTTATACATCTTTATATACCCAGTTCTTAGTTCAGTACTTAGCACAAAGTAGGCACTCAAAAGATATTGTGGAACAAAAAAAGAATGACTAGTGGAGAACATTACAAGCAGACGCAAGAGATATAAATGATAGATACAGAAGTTTGAAATGATATGATATATTTGGGATAGCTTAAAGTAGGATATGTGTTCACATTTTGTTATAAGTAAATAATTATGTCTTGTGTGTAGCAAATCAGGCCTTCTTCTGTACAAGTACTGCATTTTAGAACATACTACTTATTATCTTTAAAAAATGTTTTAATACTTGGTTATAACTTTTAAAATATATGCATAAGTAAGTTTTAACTATAGTGGGAGCTGACCTGAGTCACAAAAAAAAATCAAACTTTGGTTTTATACCAGAGATTTCCTCATCCTTACTATACTGTTCTTTTTCCCCCCCAATGGCTATTAATGAATTTAACTACATGGAATGTTCAGGTTTAGTAGACATCTCTGTGGTTTCTTTGGAGGGAAATCTGGGAAGGCAAGTGGAATAAGAGTTAAGTGCAAAAGTCACATGGTTAGGACTGGTGCCATGGGAGCCAAGAGAATTTGGAGGCCCAGACAAAGAAGTACATGATGGATACTTGCTGATTAGGCAGAAAATAAAAGGCGTGGGCATGTCCTTAACTGTTTTTGTGTGTATGTGTGTATGTGTATCTTTATATGCAGATGGGAAAAAATGAGCTCGATGTCTTTGCTCTTCAAGCGTACACCTCCTAAGGCCTTTGAAGTGGAACATGATTTTAAGTATTTTAACTCTCTTTCTTCTCCCAAGGTAACCTTAAAAAACAAACAAACAAAAACTTTTGCTTTTGCTTTTTTGAATTTAGATGTGCCCAGTGTATTCGTTTTCTATCGCTGCTGTTACATATCCCTGCAAACTTGGTGGCTTAAACAATACAAATTAGTTATTTCACAGTTCTGTAGATCAAAAGTCTGACTCTGGTTTTACTGGTGTTGCCAGAGCTGTTTCCTTTCTGGAGGCTCTAGGGGAGAATCTCACACTCCTTAGTTTGTGGTCCCCTTCCTTCATCTTCAAAGCCAGAAATGTTGCAACTCTCTGCCCATTCTTCTGTGGTCACATGTCTCTCTGACCAGTGGGAAATATTCTCTGCTTTTAAAAATTCCTGTGACTAGATTGGGCCCACCTGGATAATCCATCACAAGGTTCTTAACCTTAGCCACATCTGCAAAGTCTCTTTCGCCAAGTGAGGCAATATATTCACAGATTCCAGGTGAGAGGAATAGGGTGCGAATATCTTCGGTTACCATTATTCTGCTTATCACAGATAGACACACTTTTCTTCCGTGCAGAAACAGGAGAGAAATGTACACTGTTATTTATTCTATTTCAATTTCTAAAATTTCTAAAAAACGGATATAGCATGAGTCTTTAGGCTAAGGTCTGGCATTAATTAATTAAAATGGATTTCCTCAAGATTTTCAACAATACAAACCAAACTTATCTCCCATTTCTAACCTACAGTTGCCCAACCCTCTGTAAATCAGACTAATTGTTGTTTTCCTGAACATTTTTCTCAGTATTCTGTCCCTATAGTCCACCTGGTCTACCCTTGCCATATCCATGATCTCTCTCTGTCAAAGTCCATCCTACTCTGTAACTGACAATGTATTAGTATCCAGAATAGGAAAAAATCAGTAAGTAGAAAAGGTAGTCCAATTTAAAAAAGAGTCAAATACTTGAATAGATGCTTCACAAAAGGAAAAAAAATTACCAATAAATACATGAAAAGATGCTCAGCCTCATTAGTAATCATGGAAATGCACATCAATAATATTATAAGATAGCATTTTACAGCCACCAACTTGGCAAATATCAAAAAGTCTGACAACTGGTGTGCATTTGGAACAATCAGAACAATAATCTGCTAGTGGAAATAGTGTAAACTGCTAGAATCACTTTGGAAAATTATGTGACAGGCATTATCTAGTAAAGTTGAAAATAAGCATACTCTGCTGAGTAGAAATTCTTGAGCATGTGTTTGGGAGGCAGGAACAAGAGAGCTCAGAGCAGTATTGTTTGTAACAGCAAAAACCTGAAAGCAGCCTAAATGCTCATCAACAGTATAACTGGTAACTAAATTATGGCATATTTATAAATTGAAATACTATGGCACAGTAAAACTAAATGAACTAGAATAGCACTCACCTACACAAATGAGTGTTTGAGACATACTATTGAATGAGAAAAGTTTTGCATAAGAATACATACATAGCGATTTCATTTAGATAAAAATAGAGGAGAGGAAAAACTAAATAAAATATTGTTTTGGCAAAAAGCATAAAAGGTAAAATTGTATAAATAAAAGCAAGAGAATTAAGAATATAACATTCAGATTATGTTTGAGAGCAGATGAAAAGGACTGGGAATGGCACACTGAAAACCTCAAAGTTGAGGGTATTGTTCTAATTTGTAAAACAGAGCAGTGTTCATTATGTCATTATTCTTTCACAGCATCAACTTCATGTTTAATAAATATTTAACACTTTTCAAATGAAACAATTTTTATAAACCCTAGCTTTCTGTCCAAACGGAACTCAGTTTCTCCCAGAGGACAGGCTGACAGGCAGGAAAGGGACTGGCTGTGGAATGTAACAGACTTAGGTTTAATCTTAGATGTTATTTTCTCTAATAACTAATAATCTAATCCTTCAAAGAGTTCTTGTGAGGATTAAATGAGAAAATATATATGAGGTACATCATAGGTACTCAATAAATGTTAATTCCACTTTTCCCAAAGGCCCCAATCTCTTCTTGCTTTGTGTCTCATAACATGTTCACTTACCATGTTCTACACTGAACTAGAATTATTGGTATACTTACTCTTGCTTCTCACCTCCACCAATAAATCATAAGCTCTTTATGGGCAAAGATACATGTATAGCATATAAAAATTCCTCAATTTTGTTGAATAGCACAACCTAAAAATGAAGATTGGTATTCACTTTTAATATTTTCTTCCAATTTGAAGAGATAAATTTTTAAGTAATTTAACTGAAATATTAAATAAATTTGGGGAAGTCTTTAGAAATGTTTTAAAGCTCTTGAAACAACTGAATGCCCTCTTCTTACCACACCTTTATCTTCTCAGTTTGTTGGTAAAATAACAAAGAGTTAATGCTTGAGGTAAAATACCTTTTGCTAAGGAATCTCTGATTTCTACTAGCAATTTTGTTTTGCCCATTCCTTTTCATTCTCAATTGTGTAATATTTATCAATTCACTTCTTTTCTGTTAATTTCTTTTTGACATATTGTTATTAGTAATAAAACAATAAATAAAAAATAAAAAAATAAAACAAAAAAAATAATAAAACAATAGCACTAACTCACATTTAAGTAGCACATCACTATGTGCATTTGATCCTCATAACTCATCAACAGGGAAAGAATTTGCTTAAGATCATGCAGCTAGTAAGTGACAGAATTTGAATCCAGGAATTTTGCCACTGATGTAATGTGCCCTTTTGCTTAAACATTCACTCCTCTGCTTTGCAGATTCGAAGACATGCCCTGGAAGGTTTCATGACTGAAAACAGAGAGGCAGGGATTGTTTTTGGTTCTCTGCCTATATATAGGGTGAGTTGGAGGTATCTAAGAGTAGAGTGGTTACAGAACAATAGGGAATCTGACATCTCATCCCTGACCCTGGGCTAAAAAGCAAGGTTGGAGAAAATCACATAACCAAGCAGAATGATGCTTCCATAAACATGTTGTGTCCGATCCCAGAGAAGTCTTCAGTTCTGTTTGTCAATGGCCTTGACCACTTGTCTCTGTCATTCCACACTAAACAATACTACAGAAAACTATTTCAAACTTTACCCTGGCTCTTCATCACCTAGAGGATAAAATCCAGATGCCTTTAGCCTGGCATACAAACCTCTCATGATCTGATCTCTGCCTGAACTGTATAACCCCACTTTCCACCACATTCTCCCACGTACCCTATACTCCAGCTATGCTAAATTACTTACCATTCCTTAAGCATCACTGTTCTTTCCTCTTCTGTGACTTTGCCTGTGCTGCCCCTCTGCCCATAACTCATCCACCACTTGTTTCCCTCCAAATCCCTATTCATCCTTCAAGTCTCCAACCCAGATAACCTGTTAAATTAAAGAATTAACCAAGAATAATAAACCAAAGACAAAATATTACAACTTAATCTTAACCTATTGTTTCTTAAAATGTTAATTCTCTTTCCCAAGAACATGTTGATACCTATTACAGGTATCAAACACTTAAACTACAGATGATGCTAAGGGTAAAGTATCAGAATTAATAGTGGGCTCCTGGGAAGGTGGGTATATTTTAAAGCAGTTGAATCTTCTCACTCCCTATCCCCCACCCTTGAATTCACATTACAGAAGTTAGCACTTTAAGTATGTCTAACTCCTTGTTTATGGCTTCTAGGTACCAAGCCCCACTAGTCTAAGATTTCTTCCACTAATTGGTTCAGAGGCACAAAGGGACTTTTCAGATGGCATTCCAGGAAAGAAGAAGGGAAGCCATGTTCAACATGAAAGAGTGAGTTAGTACTTAGAATTCCATAGTGTATCCCATTTCTGTTTGGATTGTTTCTTATTTCTGGGTCTAAAATTATCTCAGTTCCTACTTGGTTTACAAATATTCCAGGATGCATGTGTTTTATCTTAGTGAGATGGAAATCATGAATTTCCTGGACAGACAGAAAAATCAAACAAGACCTCTGAGCCTGAAAAAGTAAAACTTTCTGAGAGCTAATGTCAGACTTAGGTTCACTGACTAATTTTAAAAGCTAGGCAGTATGACATGACATATCTGAGGGCTGTGTAGCCATCCTTGCTTCCTAACATTATTGTACCTGCCTGAAGGAGCCAAGACATCAGTAAGTTTCTGGCTTACCAGCCAAGTCAAGGAGAATGCTTTCCACATACTGGGTTGGCCAAAAAGTAAAAGTAAAATCTTACAGAAAACCCCGAGGAAACTTTTTGGCCACCCCAATATTAGTAGGAAAACTAACACAAACTTTACAGTTTACATAGTATTTTATAATGATTCTTTTGATTTTCACAAAAATCACACAAAGTGTTATACCCATTGTAGAATTGGAAAAAAGTGGAGCCAGAAGGGAGGTTAAGTGACTTGCCAAGATCACATAAAATTAAGTGATAACCTGAGGCCAACATTTTACTCCAAATTTCATGCTCATTCTCTTAACCAAACAGCCTAAAAAACTCAAACCTTAAAACTCTTCTACTAGTTCTAGGAAGTTTATATAAGCCTAACTTAAAATGTGGGTCATTTATCTAGTTATTAAAATTGATCAAAAATTAAGAGGAAGATCTAATATACAGTAATTTTTATTTTTATTATTTTTATTTTTTGGCCACACCACATGGCATGTGGAACTTAATTACCCAACCAGGGATCAAACCTGTGACCCATGCAGTGGAAGCACAGAGACCTAACCACTGGACCACCAGGGAATTCCCTTATTTTATTTATTTATTTATTTATTTATTTAAATTTAACAAATTACTTTTCTAATTAAGTTGACATATTTTTTTAAATTAATTAATTAATTTATTTATTTTTGGCTGTGTTGAGTCTTTGTTTCCTGTGTGAGGGCTTTCTCTAGTTGCAGCGAGT